>NW_019446098.1:0-1412 GCF_002814215.2 Seriola lalandi dorsalis
TAATGCACCCGTGTGAAACTCCTTTGCAAAAATCTTCAATCAGCAATCAGTCCTTATCCATCTACAGAAGTGGTTGCTATTTGCAAGTATGGATCAAAGAGTAAGAGGCCATGGCAGAGGGGCCCAAGAATGAGGAGGCTGCATGTGTGGTGGAGGAGGAGAAAATAGAGCTTAAAATTAAATTCAGGCAACAATTATTGACCATATCATCTGAGGTGTAGGTAACAGGTGAGTCACATTGTTACTGTATGTGTATTTCAGCTTGATTGTATTGTCCTGTTGGCAGAGCAAACCATGTCACCGATCATAATGTCATTTTTGACAGGCTTTGAGCGTTCACTGTATGGAATCCACAGAGGAAACACCTTTAGTGCTGAGGAGGAGGCTGCCATTGTAGATATGGTCATGGCAAACAATGTGATCACACTGTGTGAAATCCAGGCAGCAGTAATTGCAGATCAGTGAGCATTTAGAAATATCAACAGTGTGACTTTGGAGAAACCATGTCAAAATGAAGCAGCTGAGGAAAGACTGTGACAGAGGAAAGACTCCAATATATGCAGGTAATGATTTGCCGTTGTGATGCCTTATCATACCATACAGTTACATGCAACTGGATTAATTTTCTTTATGAGTTTGAAGCTGAACTGGCACATCGCCTACTGATTTAAGTGGACAAAGCCAACTGCAGCTTTTCTAACATGAGGAGACGCAGATGGAACATCACTGGGCAGAAGCCCACTGTCACAGTGCCAGGTCAGAGGGACGCCAATATCCCCATGTGTGCTTTCCAGTGATGGCGTCCTTTGCCGCATACCAACAATCGGCTCATACAGTACAGAATGCGTCATCACATTTCTTGCCGAACGACTGGTTCCACCAGATGAGAGAGAGCTGTTGATGCCTTGACTCTGTGTGTGTAATCATCTGGAACCATGTTGCCCTCCACCGCTCTCGCTTTGTGAATGAATGGTTTGCAGCACAGTCCCATATGAGGATGCAATTCCTCCCTTCATACTCTCCTTTTCCAAACCCAACAGAGGAATTCTTCTCTACTTGGAGATGGAAGGTATATGATCATCAGCCATATGACCAGATGTCCCTCCTGGAGGCAATGAATGCTGGTTGCCTGGCAATATGTGCAGAAAACTGCCAGGGATGGATACGCTATGCACGCAGGATTTGCCCTTGGTGCATTGCAAGGGAAAACATCCAATGCGATTGATGAGAACCTGTGGCCTAATTGTCAGGAACAAATGGACTAAATGTGAAGATGTGAGTATTTCAAGTCTTCATTTTGTTTTGTTTTTTATTTCTTTTCTATTATGTTCTTCTGAGCTGCAGTGATGAAGAAGAGAGTAAGAGCTTCATCACTGTCAGGAATCCTGTCGATTAAAGATTCTGTGTTCAGG
>NW_019446099.1:0-1580 GCF_002814215.2 Seriola lalandi dorsalis
AGCAGTAAACAACAAAGACGCAGACAGTTAACACAAAGTGGTGCTGGCCTCTTCTTATCATCTGCCAGATTTGAACTGAACAATGTTTACTGTTATGAACATTAATTTTAGCATTTTTTGTGGAACTACTTTCTACTGATGAAATTGTTCGTCTGAAAACTGCTCATTATCCAGAATAACTGGGACCCTTTCTAGAAAGAGGTGTTGAAATTTTATGCTTAATTTTCCATCACTATCAGCAGCATAAATTAAACTTTTTTTAAAAATTAATTTCCACTGTACCTGGGTGGCAGCAGAAATCTCAGAAATGTTATCTCAAAACTTGGACAAGTAAAACCAGAGGTAAGTGAGAAAATATGACATATTTTGTCATTGAACTGACCCTTTAATGTAAATAATTCAGAGGGTCTGCAAAGGGTGGGGGCTGGCGGGTGTAGGTGAACTCCAACAGGGCCCAGGTTTTATTGGTCATTTATATTAGAATTAAATGGGATATTACAATATTAGAAGTAACGGTTTGAATAACCATAATACTCACAGCAGAACATTTACTGCTTTTAGCTGTTGCTAGACAACAGCTTCATGGTGTAGTAAACTAATATTTCTGTAATGCCCTAAAAACAAGAATGAACTTAAGTCATTTGTGGTAAGTGGTCATAGTTGATAATGACCATGGTTATTTTTGACCGATATCTGTGTGTATGTGGAGAGGTGAACACATGCTTATGGGGTTCAGTGTGTATTTACCGCAGCGGATGGACGTCAAACATTGGTGGCTGTAGCTCTGCCATCTCTATAGCTGTGATGCCCACAGACCAGATGTCACATAATTCATTGTAACCGCCTTTTATCTCCACTGCTGCCACCTCTGGTGCCATCCTGAGGGCGGGAGGGGAACAGCATTGATTTACACATCATAGAAAACACAACCAAGCAGAACAGATCAGTAGTTATACTATCACTTTTGTCAAAGACGCAGCTGCTCTGATCCTAGATTACAGCTCTGTGAAAACAACAAAAGATTATTCTAAATGATCATGGTTAGAATATACCTTTTAAATGTTGCTCACTGTTTGCCAGACAAGCAGGAAATGGCTCATCATGTTGAACTATATGTGACATATTTTGAATATAATTGCACAAATGTTTGCACTAGCTACAGAGCTGCTTGAAAAGTAATGGCATCATGCAGGACACATGATATGCATATATAATGTGGTAAAAGAGTTCATATCAATTTGCTCCCATCAGCCACCTGCAGTTATTTTGTCCCTAAATGTTCAGCGTCGGGTGTTTACAGGAGAAAACTCAAAGCTGCAGAGAGAGTGGTCTCTTGGTTTTGACCTTACCAATATGGCGTCCCAATGAAGGACATCCGCCGGGCCAGAGTGGCTGTGATCTGAGCTGAGATCCCAAAGTCAGCTACACAACAGAGGAAATAAATAATAGTGTGAAAAAACAACAGCCATCCATTCAACACCTGTCATATGTGAAGGTCTGCAAATCAGGAAGACAGGTTTCTGCAAATCTAGAGTGAGCCTTTGTAATAATCTTACAATCAAAGATCAATCAAATAAATT
>NW_019446100.1:0-1601 GCF_002814215.2 Seriola lalandi dorsalis
GTCTCGGAGAAGGCTGCCAGCTCCCTCATTTTCTCTTTCAAGTGCTTTCAACACTATCCACAGCAGTCTGCACTCATCCAAACCTGACAGCATTCCCCATGTCAAACTCCACTCATAATTATCTGTGTGGCAGGCCCCATATATGTGCTGCTCAATGACACTCATTCAGAGTGATAAGTCTCTATCAATGCTAATTATGTGCTGAATGAGGTGTGATGTGTGAGTAACAGCCACTAATCACATCATCCCTGGATAGTGAAGACAGTCCTGTTGGATTCATCTGTGACAGAAGCTCATGAATTCCCTCAGCTTGAGAACATCATTTAAATTATCAATGTGAGTGGATGAATCATGTAATGATGGCCAATAGCTCTGTAATTACAATGATGGTTTACTGAAGATATTCACCTGATGTTGGCCACTTGATTCAATCTTCTGAAGGTTAATTTAAGTTATAGACAGCTAATTATACTGTATTGCATCATGATCAAGGTAAAACTTGCTGCAGTTAAAGCCATGAGGTATGAATATCTCAGTGTATTACTACACCACATACAGTATCACAGAAAGAGGCAGAACTTACTGCAGGTGACTGGCTGTGGTCCATCACTCTCAAATAATAATCTTTCAAATGTCGATACAAGCTCCGAAATTGGTATGTCTATCCCTCTGGGACCTTTCATTTGAAAAATCCCATTAGCCACTTGAAATTTCAAAATTTCAAGATGGTGTAGGAAACATATTTCACCACAGAATTTTACCCACGGGACAGAGTTCAATGAATGTGCAAATCAATACTAGTTTTAGACTATAAGGGTGTCAAGCCCTAGCCCAAGGTTAGTTAGAAAGCATTTTTCTGAGTAATATTTTTACAGAAATACTTTCATTTCATTTTTTACAGTTTTACACATTTCGCCTACTACATTGTTAAATGTATGATTTTACACCTAGATTAATCATATGAGAAAATAGTGCATGAACGTATGCAAATAATAACATTTCCTTGCCAGAAATGGTGGCCTAGATTTATTATTATTTATAAAATAAAGCATTGGACAGATTTGACCTGATGATGGCACTTGATGAAAATTCATCATCTGGGCACCATGAATATTTGTGCAAAGTCATAGGATGACAAAAGTCAGTTGGGTTCATCCTCTAGAGACCATGAATGTCTGTACAAAATTCCATGGCGATCCATCCAATAGTCCCCTGCTTATTTGTCTCCCACCTCCAAGATAAATCAGCCTCTGACCATGTGTCCTCTTACTCTACACCCATCTCCAGTGGAGTACCACAAGGCTCCGTGTTAGGACCTATTTAATTTTCCTCAATATGCTTCCTTCCAGAAAATGTATTATCTCTCAGCTGCATATCATTGTTAGGAAGATGACACCTAGCTGTACCTTGTGATCAAGTAGTGTTAGCTCCCCTCTGAGTTGCATGTAAAATCCAAGCAGAAACCTCCAAGTCTGAAAAATGAAGCCAACACTGAAAAAGCAAAATCTGCAGTTCCTCTAATGACCACTAGGGTCTGGCTCCAACAGTGAGTCAATCCCCATAGACTCCCATGTTAAAATGTTCTAATTTCCTCCTTAATG
>NW_019446101.1:0-1432 GCF_002814215.2 Seriola lalandi dorsalis
CTTCTTCTTCAGTTCTCCCCCTCCCTCCACTTCCCTCTCTCATCCTTTAAATTCAGTCCAGACTCCTGTCTTAAATCTGGATTCTCTGTGCTTAACCAAACATATGGAATGCTACTGTAGTGGAATGCTCCAAGTCTGGGTTGTTGTGTGCGTGTGTGTGTGTGTGTGTGTTTGTGTGTGTGTGTGTGTGTTTGTGTGTGTGTGTGTGTGTTTAACCATGCAAATGTTTTGAAGACGATGAGAGCTTCTCGGATGATGATGATTATGATAATGGTGCGTGTGTGTGTGTTTGTGTGTGTACCAGTGCCTCCCCAAAGAACTGAATAGGGCCTTCTGTTGTCTTGGCCAAACACACTGCTTGTCTGCTCATGCATGAGTCTATGGCAAAGCCTCCGAATGCGTCCCATATCTGAGCAGTTAGCTCATTTTTAGCCCGTTAGCTTGACTGTGAACGATCTCCCCTACAGTGACTGCATTGTCAGCCCGGCCGCAGGCTCAGGGCCTTGCCAACTGCCAAACATAATAATGGTGAAAGATGGCATGAGTGTGTGTGTCTTGATCTTATGATGACCAGTGAGTCCACTTAACTAACCTCATGCCCTGCTTGTGTGTTTTAACCACAGGATGGAGACTTTGCGGAGAGGAGCTTAACGTGCCACAGACATAAAGATCCATCTAAAATGTAAGTTTCCCTGTTCATTGGATAATGCTTCTGTTTCTGCACGTACTCAGGGTGTCTGTTGGTCACTGACAGTCTGCAAAGTCAAATCAAAATGTCTTACATTAATAACAGGTTTTTATTCAAAACAACTGCATTTTATCTCGGTCAAAAGGAAGCTCAGACTTTTGGGAAATGTGACAAGATCGAAGGAAGTCACTGTGCGTGGCTTGTTTTTCTCTGAAGAAACAGTAACAGCATGTAACTCCCCCTTTAAGGACACATTTTTAGGGATATTCTTCCGTTGTGGAGCCAGGTTAGCTATCTACCTGCGTGTCCAGCTTTTATAGTGACATTTATCACTTTAGCATTCAACAACAGATGAACTATGCTGAAACCTAGAGATACCTTAGTATAACTATTGATAATGTTCAGAATTGCAAACATTTTCTCTTTCTCCCCCCACTTCTTCTTCCTCCACTCCCCCACCTCTCCTCATCTCCTCATCTCCTCATCCTCCTCCTTTGCCCACCTTTTCCTCCCGTCCTCTCCCCCTCCTCTTCCTCCTCCTCGCCTCTTCCGCCCCTCCTCTTGTCTTTGTGAGTCTGTTTCCTGTTGGGCACAAACGCCGGCGCCGCACTTCCTTCCCCGTAGCCTGAAGTCACACAGGAGTGGCACACGTGTATATACTGCACTGTGCATATTCTGTAACATGGGGGTCAATGCACTCATACACGTAAACATTCACACACTGCTCTCAGGGACAGCAGCTGT
>NW_019446102.1:0-1628 GCF_002814215.2 Seriola lalandi dorsalis
TAAGTAATAAGTATTAATGGAGAAAAGTATTATAATCATTTATACAGAGTGTTTCCTAATCTCAGTTCCTCGGGCAGGTTGGTCCAAGGCTGGTCGGCCTTCGTTGCTCAATGGCCGGTTATCTATGACTGATAAAAAAAGAAAAGAAAAAGAAAAAAAAAAAAAGATTTCCGGGTACATTAAATCTTTTTTGGGGCATAGAATTTAAATACTAAAATTAAATGCTACAGCTAACAGCTACGTTTAAAAGCTGTTTAATACGATCATGCAAACTAAAAAAATAACTAAAATCAATATGTATCAATAAGTTGAGCAACTCTTTCACAAAATGATTCAGGCGGAGCTTTTAAAATGTGACTGTGAATAATCAAAAGGCTAAAAGACGTGCAGACAGGGCTGCAACTAATGATCGTTTTCATTATCAGTTCATCTGCCGATTATTTTCTCAATTTATCGATAGCGATCTGGTGTAAGAAAAGTCAAAGAGTAGAGGAAAACATACGTGACAACTTCCCAAAGTGTGTCTTTAAATTGTTCTTTCCATCCCACCAACAATTTGATTCAAACAAGCAGTAAAACCTCATATTGGAGAAGCTGGAAACAGCAATATTTGGCATATTTTCTTGAAAAACGCAAATGTTTAATCAGTTATTGAAGTAGTTCTTAAGTAATTTTCCCTCAGCTGACTGATCAATTAATCGACTAATTGTTTCAGCAATTAAAGGAGTTCCTTTGGAATTAGACACTACACATAAACAGTCAAATATGTGTTGAAACTGCAAACTGTTATTTTTCCTTAAGTTTTGGCAGTTTGCATTTATGTCTGGAGAGAGATACAACCACAAGGCCGAGACACTTTCTCCCATTTTTACAAGCACTAAAGTGACTTTATTTCCTCCACGTTCAGGTTCAAGTTGATGCTTTTCTTTTTTGCTCAGGAACCACCTCCACATATCTGCACCACTTTCTGATATGGGCCCATTTAAAAAGCTGTTTAAAACCAGTTTAAAAAAACCTACTGATACTTTATAGATCAATAATGGAAGAATAGAAGCTGCAGGACATGTATGTCAATATTTATTTCTACACTGCTTATTAACATTTACACCTGCAGACACCTTTAATAATGGTTTATTAACATTTAAAGGTGACTGACTAACTTCTACTGATGGTTAATTAAAAATGAAGACCTCCATTATCTTTTATTACATAACTGCAGACTTGAGGGGTCTCCCTAATGAACCCAATGTTGTTGTTGTTAATGGCTTCTAACTGGTGTGAAATGTATTAGTAAACTATTCATTAATCATAAACAAAGACACTAATTACAATAATCTCTTCGTTATCTTACATTTAATCAGTACTAACATCCTCTATTCAAGTTCCTCACCTGCCCACTTTCCCAGTGTAGTGGGTGACACGAGCCGGCCGTTACCCAGCACCCACACCCTGATCCCGGACAGCAGCCGACACACGGAGCACACAGACAGCCAGGCCGCGGTCAGAGCACCGAGCCAGAACAGCGGCGTCTCCACGGCCCGAAACACGGCTTCTCCGCTGGACGACATTCCTGCACCACACACTCCTCTGTGTGTGTGTGTGTGTGTGTGTGTGTGTGTGTGTGTGTG
>NW_019446103.1:0-1552 GCF_002814215.2 Seriola lalandi dorsalis
GCGCGCGTGTGTGTGTGTGCGCGCGCGTGCGTGCATGGGAATTCAGGGCCATGGCTGTGACTGTGACAGCGGAAGACCCCATTGAAAAGAAGTGGAGTCAGCCACTGCGACCGGGGGCCCCTGAGCCTGTCTGATCACGCAACAACAGGGGCACCAGGCTCAGCTGGCTGGACCAGGTGGGTCAGCATGAAGTTTGGGGCAGAAAGTCATCTTGTAGCTTTAATCAACATTAAGTCCAAAATCAAAGGGCAGTTCTTGGATCATGTTACTCTGACTGGAAAACACAGGCACTAATTTCTCCACTGACAGTAGCCTGAATATCCTAAAACATAATGCCGCCAGAAGGCCTGTTGTGTTTTGAGTAAAAAGCTATTAACTGCCTGTTTTCTTGGATAGAAAACTTGGATGGGCTAAGGAGTAGGAAAATGGCTAAAACTCTCCTTTCTCCTTTTTCAGTAAAATTTTTCACCAAGGCTTTCATCTCTGCAGGTTAAAAACACATTCTGTTCCCTCTTTCTCTCCTTCATCATCTACAGGGTTTAAAAGTTGACAAACTCATACTTTATTTTTTCTCATTGACGTATTTTTCTGTTTCTATCGTCAGATAAATGACACGAGTGGAGTGAATGAGTATAAAATAGTGATTTGTTTGCAATATTTTTTCATTTATTTATGCCCACTGGAGAGTTTTCTTGAAGAGCTCAGTGTTTGGATGTGGGAAATTTGCAAGAAAAACATTTTCCACTTTCAGATTTATGCATCTGAAGCTCAAATGATACTTTAAGCATAGCTGCAAGGATCCATGTGATGTAAATTTTGTCATCCGCCCACGTCTGCGAGAGTCTGTGGGCAGCCTAAAATTTATGAATGGACATCTGTGGATACCAATGTAGTGTAAAGGACCGATTAGAAAAAGGAGAGCGCACATGAATGCGGTTGTATGTATGAGTCTTTTAATATATTATGAGTATTTTATCTCCTTCTCAATCCTCAATTTTATACTGGAAAAATTGTAATTTAGTTTAGAGCATAAATTAGGGAAGCACACTTCCTTCCTTAAACCTCCACCTGAGTGTTGGCAAAAACCACAATCCAGCTTCCATACAAGATTTACCCGATGAGAGGAACTGCCAAAATTCTTGCACTCTTTACAATTTGGCCAGTCACAGACCACTGCGATTTTTCAGGTATCACTTGGTGGTTAATTTGGGAACATTGGGATACATCCAAGGCCTCCATGACCATGTACAGGATGACCTGGTATGGATGGATGGATGGATGGATGGATGGATGGATGGATGGATGGATGGATGGATGGATGGTCAGTTTTATGACCTTTCCATTGAAAAGTATCCCACCAATAGATACTGAGATGATGTAAATGTTACATAATGAGTGAGTTCTGATAGAGACAATATCAAGTATATTAACTATAAATACTCAAATATGTGTAATATAAACAGTAGATGCTCCTCCATATTTAACCAAGAACAGACCAAAAGCTTAATGAAAAAGAAGCTGCAGGAAAATCATTGTGATTAAAAAAAAAAAA
>NW_019446104.1:0-1453 GCF_002814215.2 Seriola lalandi dorsalis
TATGCATGGCAGCCAAGGAATTGAGGAACTATTTGTTTTTCTTGATCTGATGAGGAACTGAGATCCTACGTTCGAATGCTCGAGTGAGGCGGTTGTCACAGCAGGACGGGTCAGACAAGGGACAGACTAGTGGTTGCAGGCCTTATTTAAAATCTGCTGTCATTCCACTGGTTCCTAACCCTAACTACTATTTAGAGCTACTAGTGATAATAATGCCACTGGACTAGAGTCAGAAGATACTAAATTCTAACAGGCTATTTGTGAAATGTTTGATGGACTGATGAGACTCAGGTTGAACTCTTTGAAGAACATGCAACTCTGTGTGTGGCGTAAAAAGGGCTTTGCACACCAACATGAAAACATCCCCCCAGAGGTGAAGCAGGGTGGAGGGAGCATCAGGGTCTGGGTCTCTGCTGCTTCTGGACCTGGACAGCTCCACATTTATCAAGGTGTCTTCAGGATAATGTGGGGGTGTCTGTCCACCGTCTGATGCAGCAGGTCAATGACCTCAAATGACAATGACATCAAAGAACATCCACCCTCTGGAGCGGTCCAGTCACAGTTCAGACCTGAATCCAGTAGAGATGCTGTGGACTGAGCTCAGAGCTGCTCACACCAGACATCCTGAGAATCTGTCTGACTGAAGCAGGTCTATGAGGAAGAATGGTCCAACATGTCACCTGAACATTGAGCAGGTCTGATCAGCAGCTACTGGCAGAGCTGGTTTCAGGTTATTGGAGCCAAACGAGGTACGACCAGTTAACCAGTTAATGTTTAATGGCTTCAATAAATAAAGACACAAAAGCTCGTTTGTGTGATATTAGCTTAGGGACACTCTGTGTGTTCTTGTGACTTAGATGACGATCAGATCACATTTTATGACTAATGAGTGAAGAAAACCATTTAATTCCAAAGGGTTCAATGACTTCCTCTTGTCACTGTGTTTACTGACCACGCCAGACAGAGACAAACAACTGTGTACTTTGTTTTTCAAAGATAATAAACAACATAAAATGAATGGCTACATGTTCAGGTTGTACAATAAAAGCTTTGTTCAAAACTAATATAACACCATATACGCTTTTTACAACAAAGCCAGACATGCCTCTGTCTGGATTTTGGATCCAATTGTACCAATGTTAATACAATTATTTAACTGTCAACTGTCATATTATCATGAGTCACTCAGCTTGCAGAGTGTATCTACAAACTCCTGCCTGAGGGTAAAGATGGTCCCATTGATGTCGTCCATCTTTGTTCACAGGCAGTGAAAAGCATCCAGTTATCCAGATACAGCAACAGCAATACACAAAGGTCTACAGACTAATCATGGTTCCACTCCTAATCAATCTACCCTGGTGAAAGAGGAAGGCTGTGGGCAAAAACCCCCAACATAGTTCCACCAATACAGAAAAAGTAAGTGTGTTATTAAACTTGTCACGCAGAGGATGAA
>NW_019446105.1:0-2101 GCF_002814215.2 Seriola lalandi dorsalis
AGTTTCATCAGCGCTGAAAGAGGACACATCTCACTCTGTTCTCTCTCTGATGAGCTCTCTCTCTCTCAGCCTGACTCCAGTGAGGAGACATCCAGCTCTTATTTTCGCTGCTAGATGATTATCATTATCCTAATTTTCACTGTGTGAGTGTCAGTGTAAGTACAGTGCGTATGTACGTGCACGCGTGCGCGCGCGCGCGTGTGTGTCTGAATATATGCACTGTGTCCTGTGTGCGTGTTTCAGATCCAATTTTAACACAAAACCCAGTGAGGATGTATTTGTTTTCAGTTTCTGACCATTAAGCGGTAACTTTTTCTCCACCAGTTATCTTATAGTGTCAACAAACACACATTATGCACACATTAATATAATATTAGTTGATACAGTTACGGTGACTATTCAGCAGTGTTTATCATGCTGTATATTAAATCTTTGTCAGTAAAGTGAAAAGTTAATTTGTATTATTCTCACACTTCAACTAGCCTTGTCTCTTTTCAGCTTATCAGCTTAATGACAGATAACCTTAATGAAACTCTGTTTTACCACTTTCAATGAGAGTTTCCCTCACTAGGGATGCTTCAAGGATTTTAGGGCCAAAACAATCAGTGATTTAATGTCATTAGAATTGGCCAATTTTATCCAGAGCACTGATTGGCCCTGTTCTTAAACATCAGGAACGCACCTATACTGTATGTACAGCATTATGTCTTTGTTTTATGTGTATTTTTTAAAGTGGATCCTGCCAAAATAGAAGTACAGTATATCTAAAGAAATATTAGGGTACATTTCTGGGAACAGTGATTTATTATATCTTTCCATGTTAAATTACAGACGGATGCATTCTTCCTAAAAGAAAATTAATATAATCAACCAAAGGCCAATTTTCATTTAGAAAGTTTCACTACTTTATTGACACACACACACACACACACACACACACACACACACACACACACAAACACACATTCACATACTCAACCCCCCTAGAGTCTGTGGGGCCAGACAAGAACTGTCTCAGAAACTCTGTGTGGTCTGGAATGGACAGCCAGGAAACCAGCAATTAGGAACCATGACCCACAATCGTTACCTGAGGTTATTTTTTGACAATGATAATAAAGGTTCCCTAATATTAATAAATTAACTATATTAACCTAACAAACTTAAACAAACCTTAACCATAGCAGCTTCTGATCAGAAAAAGGTTTTATTATTGCAAAAGTTTTGGAAGGATATTGTTGCAGCGATAGGTGCATCACATCATAAAAAAGATACTAAAATAATGGAGGCCAAAATTGCAATAGAGTAGTTAAAGTAGTAAAAGCAAAGGTTTTTTGCTTTAACTTATCATTATTAAGTAAATGTTGATGAACAATGTAATGGCTATTGAATAACGACATCATCGGATTTTACCGGGGTTCCCTATAAACCTTGCTTTCACTATGCAATTGTGTCTGCCACTGGGTGCAAAACGTCCCAGGAAGAAGAAGGCTTGAAGGAATTGCATCTGCCATCGCGCAAACAAAACAGGAAGAGGAAAGCACTTTGCGCTTATCACTGATATTCCCCAGGATGCTGAAATGGCGAACAGCGGAATTATGCAAACTCTACCCCCATTTTCCAAGGAGGCAAAGAAGGCAAAGATGAATTGAAAATCGAGGTGAAGCATGAGTGACGGTGGGCATTCACTTGATGAAGAGAGCCTTGGTCGGACTGGGATTTGTCCCAGTAGTCCCAATTTCCAGATTTTCCAGACCGGCTATGGATAGCTCCAGAAGTTGATTGGGTTCAAAACCAACATTCAGTTGCCTGAAACCTGCCTACTTATTAATAGAAGTGGGTGTTTTATTCTGCCCCAAAAGCCTGGAAATGTTGTCTGTTTTAACTTAAGAAGAAGACATTTAAAGAAGACACTTTAAAGAAGACACATTTTGTGGTTGAATTTGGGGGACTAGGTTGTGTATCAACCCTCCATCCTCCTCCTACGCTGCAACCTTGTAATTTTAAATAATACAGCCAATATCCTGCAATATTCTGGCTGCAATAATCACAAAACATTCCACGAATACCTTTAGGGACAGACAAACTGCAGAGTGTTTGCTCT
>NW_019446106.1:0-1415 GCF_002814215.2 Seriola lalandi dorsalis
TCACTGACCTGCTGCTAATCACCAAGCCAGTCAAAAGAGTGGAGAAAGTCAAAATCATCCGCCAGCCTCTCCTGATGCACAATGTCGTCTGTAAGGAGCTGAAAGACACTGGTGAGGACTTAAATCTGGAGCATGGATATAGCTAATCAATACTGTCGTTGATGCTTTATTGAGCAATTTTTAGATGAATCATCTAGTCGATAAAACATTAAACATTTTGATGTGAAACAGTAAAGCAGGAAATTGCCACATTTGACAAGCTACAACTAACTCTATGAAATCTGAGATACGAGATCTATGAAATTTGATTATTTCAGCACAAATTTAGAGCTATTAAAATGAGCTAAAGTAATGTTTGCTCACATTTTATATTCAATTTTTTGTCTCTGTAGGCTCATTCATCCTCATCTACCTCAATGAGTTCAAGAGTGCAGTGGCAGCCTACACTTTCCAAGCCAACAGCGCCACCCAGGGGCGAAGCTGGATCGATGCAATCTGCAATGTCCAGGTTGGAGAGCCACTTTATATCTCATTAGATCTTAAACAGAAGCAGCTGGGAGATAAGATTTCAAGAGGGCATCATTCTGTTTCATAACTTTATATGTATTTAAATTAAAAATCAGCAGCTATGGTTTATGTACTTACTGTGATTTTTTTCGTTATGCTGCAGAACCAGCTCCAGAGGCTTCGCACCGAGGAGGTCCTCCGACAGCAGAACAGTCGAAAGAGATGTATGGGTGAAGAAGAGGAGGAGGAGGAGGAAGATGAAAGCAGCAACTCCACCACGAGCTCCCCATGCCTGAGGCACAAAGACCAGCAGAACTCAAGGTATAACAGTGTTCAAAACTGTAGATAAATCTGTAATTTCATCAGTTATAATATATGACACAATCTGCCAACAAGCACCTCTAAACCTTAATAATTAACACCTAATATCATGTTTGTTTCATCCACACCAAAATCAAGTTTAGAACTGACCAGTGAGCTTTAGTAGTGCAGGCATGTGTATTTTGTTACCTTTGGACAGAGCCAGGCTAACTGTTTCCAGTCTTTATGTTGAATGGACAGATAAGATATTATATATATATCTAATTCTCTGCAAAAAAAGCAAATAACTGTATTCTTTTAAAATGATGTATGAATGTAGCTACAGTTGAGCTATTGTACTCCTTACTTTCTTTCACATGAGCTCCAAGTTGTTGTTGCTGCTGAACCATCAAATGAACCAATGCAACCTCTCATTTCAGTCAATCAGATGGCTCCACTGAGACCCTGTCAGTGATGGACGTTGACGAACCAGGTGAACACCAAGAGCCTCCTGCCCCCAACATGAACCTCAAGGGAACCACTAAGACAGACCCAGATGCAGATGTGGCCCCACCGTCTGAAAGGTCTGAGGTCCAGCAGTCTCAGTC
>NW_019446107.1:0-1467 GCF_002814215.2 Seriola lalandi dorsalis
ACAATGTAAATAACCTTTCTCTGATATTTCTGTAATTTAGGCAAAATCAGGCTTTTAAATTCATCTTAATTTACTCTAATCTTGATCATCTCTAATCAAAACAACCATAACAAATACTGATATTCAAGAGAGAATTAAGCTGGAAATAAGTATGGAAGCCTACAGCTGCCACTATTAGAATAAAATACTTTAATAAAACTTTCCATTTGTGTTTGCATGTTGTATGACTGTTATGGATAATGAAGCCTGATTATAATTAAATGTAAACTGAAATAGCCTTTTTTTATTTCATTTACATGGTCACACAAGAAATTAGGACATAAACAAATTAAAATGTAAAGTTTGCAATTTAATTTTCAAATTTAGGCTGCACATTATTAGCCTATTTAAAAACATATTCAATTTCATTATCTTTTGCTATTATGAATTTTCATTTGCAAATGTATTAAATCTTTTTAATATTTACTATTATTTTTATGTCATATTATGTTTTTCGTCATAAATTATACAAACACAAGTGGAAATTGAAATCTCAATCAATTTCCTTCAGATTACTTGAATTATTTCATTAAATATCAGCAGCCATAAATTTCTATATCTAAGGAATAAAAACAGCATGCACCATAAAAAATGTAAATGGACCAGATACTACAGTGAAATGTATATTCTATTGTCATGAATGGAATAAACGCAGATGAACTCTTGATACAGGTCAAGCACAAAAACATGCAACAGCTTGTGAGACACAGGAGAAGAAAGAGACAAAGACACAAACATGGACAATACACAACCTCTCTGTTTAGAGATATCCTAAACTGTTACCACCTGTTACCTGAGCTGAGTAATCAACGGTTCTGAGCTCTTTGACTTTAGAGTTACATTTTCAGCAAAAGATGAAAAAAAAAACCTCTTTAATGAAGAGCCTGACATCAGAGGCTGATACAGGAAATGCTTCAAATCAAATTACGGAAACCTCAGTGGCATGTTGCTGCCACTTTATTAGTGCTGCATTCAAGTCTCATGGGCATAAAGTGATGGAGTGACAGTTAAAAGCTGCTCCCTGGAAGTGTTGATGTGTTTGAACTTGTCTGAAGACGCCATTATGGGAATTTAAAACACAATTTGACAGCTTCTAATAAGTGGGACACTATCATTCTTTTAACCTGACGTGAATGCAGCATACAGTCATGAAAAACACGATGCGACAGACACAACAGACTGTCTCAGGCCTGTCTGTGGTGTTTGGCTGGGAGTGAGTGTGCAGATCAGGTGGTTACCTTCTTCTTGAAGCTCTGCTCCACCTCCCAGAGCTGAGCGTGCTGCTCGCCCACGGCAACATTCACCACATCCTGCTTCTTATTGATCCTGTTCCTCCAGTCCTCCTCACCGCTCTTCTTCAACAGGGCAACTCTGGGGGCAAAGACAAAGGGCAGAAAGTGGGAAACCGTTAATGTGAAATCCATATTA
>NW_019446108.1:0-1892 GCF_002814215.2 Seriola lalandi dorsalis
ACACACACACACACACAAAATACACTGGCTTTACACAACAGTAGCACCAATCCAAAAATTGTCTGCTAACTTTAAAGGAGCAATTTTCTAAGTTTTCTCTGCCGCCAAATGTGGTTTCTTGTTGGGAGCTGGTGGTGGTGATTGACAACAGCTTCCGCCATCATTGCGTTTACAAGACAAAAGGTTATAATTCCCCCCTTTTGGGGATTTGAGGCTTCAGTGAGACGGGCCAGAGCTAGCTGGTTAGCTTGCTTACTTCAGTAGAAGAAAGGACAAGTTAAAATTACCATTGCCTTTCACCCCTGGAGGCAGCTCTTGGGGAATAAAGGAATAAAGTCTGATGCTGATGCAACGTTTCTTCCAGACTGGTAAGGAAAAAGCTGTCAATGCTAATGCTAACTTACAAAATAGCTCCTTTAAAAGCTGCCTCAGTTTGTATATGTTGCTACTAGACCACATAATCCACATAATACACTAATGACACACACTTATACCTATCCTTGTCCCCTGGAAACATAAACCCTGTTAAATAATTGGTAAAGTCATCACAGACATAAACAATTCTGTGTCCCATAACATCCTGCAACTCAAAACAGAAACTCTTGTGATCAAAAAAATACAATAATGTTATATTGGTGGTTGTTATTTTGTCTATAGCAACAAATACAGCAAGAAATGTGGAAAGCTGAAAGTTTTTGCCAATGTTAGAATATCATTGCATTGTTACTTATTAAAAGTGCAGATTGATTTGAAGTCTGCACTTTACAACAAGTTGATTAACCATGACGGAGAGTATGTGCAAAACCACTGCTATGGTCCTTTAAGCCAAGTCATTGACAGTGCTATAGCATATAAGGTAAGTGTCATGTATCAAAGAGTCAGAGGTCAGACCTTTTTCATGAGGAAGTAGATGTGCATTTGTGCGTCATCCATAACAAAACGATGTGGGTGTTTGATCCCCTCTAGGGTTTTATCCATGGTCTTACTGTCGATGTTGACCCAGCGGGCGGCTCCAGGAGCCAGGAAGTTTCTGAATCAGACACAAAAGAGTGGCTGTCACCTGACAGTAAATGTCAGCGTGTATTTCTGCATGTCCATGTGCTCGTACACTTACTTGTAGATCTCTTCCACTTTCTCTATGATCTTGGAACTTTCTCCATGTCTGATATCCTCGCAGGCCTGCCAGAAACATAGGTTCTCCGCTGAGAGCAGAGAGACAGACAGGGAGGTGTTGGGTATGGATGGAGATGAATAATACAACAACAGTGATGCAGGAAAAAGTGAAACACAACAAGACTTTTTTATAGCACGGACGGCCTCTGTGGAAAACCTTGGCCCCTGGCAATAGTTCCTACAGTGCAGTATCTCTGCATGAGTGAACAAATCCCTCTCTGTCTTACCTCTCTCCTCTCTACCCTCCCAATCTAATCTTTCCATTCTCCCACCAACCATGTCATGAAATGAATCTTCTTTTCCATTCACCTCACCTCACCTCTCACCACTGGGACTGGAAAATGTCATTAGGGAATATAATGAAATTCTGAATGCTAACAAGAGTGAGACGCAATTAAAGGTTAATATGAATAACAATTACATTTATTTTTCTCTGTTTGTTATTGTAATAAGCTTCTGCATTTGAATAATTATTCAGTTTGCAGCGCTCCGTTGACAATTTATACCACGATTCACTAAGAAGGTAGAAAATAGAAAGAAATACAAGATATTCCTCACACCAAGTCAGGTTGGTTCTGTTCTGATCTTCAAACCTTATCACCAGATGTTTTTAAGAAATTCATTCTTATCATATCAGACTTGACACAACAATCATCAGGATTCAGGACACATGCGCACACACAAGCATATGACAGTGCTGTGGAATATTAATGTCATTG
>NW_019446109.1:0-1414 GCF_002814215.2 Seriola lalandi dorsalis
GAGTGTGTATGCACATGAATCCAGTGGGTTGGCTGTGCCCCCGATGCCTGGCTGACTGGTCCCAGTAAGAATGGAGCTGATATAAACACGCTTGGCCGTTCCCACGTCTCTGTTTACACTGGGAGACCCCAGAGCAGCACTACCAGAGCACTGGATTCCCTCTTCAAGGCAAACTCACACACTATCCATCTACGTCTCATACAAAAACACTTACTCATAAGTACGCGCATACAATGCATGGGCATGCAGATACTTTATTATGCAAAACTATGCAGCAATGAAACCATGCACGAATTAACTAAGACATGTGCACACAATCTAATGATTTTTCCTGCCAGTTTCTCCTCTTCTACTCACTATGCTCTTTTCTCCATCATCTCATTTTTATCTTAAGTGCCTTCTGTCCCATGTTTTTATTTTTGTAATTTCTAACTTTGGCGCTGCATCCCACCTCACCTTTTGTTTTTTTCATTCTATTCCATCCCTGCTGAAGAAACTCAAAGCTTTTGCAATCAGTTCCCACAAAGCTCTCAAACCAGTGCTGACCTCAGTTTTACAACAGTACCACAAAGACTCTCAAAAGCTTTAACTTTGCTCTCTAAGTCCTTTTGAAATGGGCTTGTGATGTACGCCCAACATAAACACAACACTGGGGTCCTGACAAACACGCCCAGTTTACAGGCAACAGAGAGGTCACTCCGGCAGCTCATCTCTGCAGAGATGCATCTGCTGACATTGACCATTGCAGTTTTTTAAAAAGAAATGGTCAGTGTTTAGAGAACAATAAGGAAAGATGAGGGAAGAAAGAGGCTTTTGGAGAAAATGATGTGGCCTTGTCAATTGTAAACAAATAGCACACTGTCCCGGTCGTCCAGACAGTCAGAGGAAAACAGAAAACACCTTTTTGGAACGAATAAATATGTGGCCTTAATTCACCCTCACTGGACAATATATTTCCATCCAATAGCAAGAAGTTGACTATATTAATTATTTCCATGTCATGTTTGATAACTATAAATATAAATGTTAAACATTCAAGTTAGCCAACAGCAGATAAGCCATAATTCAGATCAACACTATCTTTACACAGACATACACATATGTGCACAAAAGCAAGCACACAAACACAAATATTCCCAGAAGCATGATAAAAAATATTTATCTCTCACTTTCCCTCAGTCACTCTCTCTTTGACACACATACACAGCAGTTACAGTGATGGACCGTCTATTTATTCTTAGACATATCTGCATCTATTATGCCATAAGTGCTCACATCTGTGTGTTTACATGCTGCATCTTATGACCTAATGAGAATAAGAGCATTGTTCCCCTGGGAATTGACTGCCCCAGTGATGTGTAGCCCAACAAACTGTAAACATACTCCTGCGCACTGCGTCAGCCATCTCACGGCA
>NW_019446110.1:0-1383 GCF_002814215.2 Seriola lalandi dorsalis
GGGCGAAACGGCAGCAGGGATCCGGTGACTTCAGTATGCAAACAAATCCGCAGCAGCCTCGGTTAAAACTCCTGCAGCTTGTAACTGTGGCCTCACATACACAGTATCTGCACCTCACAGTGCTGCAGAGAAAGAAGAAAACTCTACAGACATCATCAGCTGCACAGAAATGAGCTGATTTACCGCTGGAGCTCCACAGGTGCCGCCAATGAAGTCAGCTGATTGCCTGAGGAGATGAGTGTCTGAGAGGATGAGCCTGTTGTTCTTTTCTTTTTTTTTTAGCGTTATTATCAACAAATCCCATTAAAAGACCACAACCAGCACTGATTCGGTGCTACTAATAAGTATTGCCTGTGGAGGCAGTGTCTGAAGAATGCTTCAGAGCTCTGATGTCATCCAAAAACTATGAGCCATGCTAATTGTAAAGAGGAACTGTAGGCTGCCACCCGCTGTTGTTATTGCTTTGTGATTTAAATAGGCCAGTTACTGCACAACAAGGACATTCTGTGACATAGAGGCACGGTCCTCTGACGGAGCTATATGAGGCTTTAGATACACAGGTGGGGGATGTTCAATTTTGGTTTTGAACTGGATCAGCAGTGGGCCTCAGAGTCGTCCCTGTGGAGGAGCGCTGTCGGGTTCATCAACAGCGGAAGACTACCAGAGAAGTTTTGTCGGAAGAGTTTTGTGCGATACTCCTCTGCAGAAGTGACACAAAACGACTAATTCTGATCGTTGGAGACAATGTGAGGCGAACAAAAGAAATCATTACCATATATTCTGGTCCTGGTTGTTATTGTTAGAGTGCACACAAGACTTTAGAACAGCTATTCAGATCCTCTTTTAGATATGATGTTATCTGAACCTGGCTAATATCTCTCAAGTAATAAATGCAAGATGGAAACCTTCGGCAGATTCTACTGGTTGATATGCGACTCATAAATTGATAAAAACACAGAGGCTCTGTTGACTGATGACTGGATCCTGATCGTCCGTCAGATAAATGTAATGGAGAAACTGACAGGAAGGCTTCATCGGAGTGCAGCGAGACAAATTTACAAATATCTGGTCAAGGTTATTTGAGTTCATTGACCCCCAAAGACTTTACATGAAACACATGCTGTTCCTTACATTTGCTTGTATGTACAGTGATCCTATACTTCCTAGAAACCTGACTTTTTTTTCTTGTGTTTGTTCTTTTCTTTACTCGTTTTTACCCCATCAACTCTCAGCCATCATCATCATCATCATCATCATCATCATCATCATCAAACCAGCCTGATGAGCTTGTAGCGTACATACGTGGCCTGGCATCAGTCACAAGCCCTTAAGGAAGTTCATTATAAGGACATGCAGAGTTACGGACCCACAATTGACACTTTG
>NW_019446111.1:0-1977 GCF_002814215.2 Seriola lalandi dorsalis
CGATTGTGACACTCGCTCTCCCAGGAGCACACTCCAGAGCACCACCCACAGCCCATGAACTTAGGGGCTGTGAGACACATGGCACAAGTCAGGAAGTGTTGACAGCCCGGCCCTCTCTGTGGCACCTGAATCATCTGAAACACAGATTACCATTTTTAAAGTCACATATGCCCTCTACAAAGAAAGATCCCCATTGCTGATAATCAAACAGATGATGACATAAGAAATATCACATTGAAAAACCTCCAAATGCAGAATTTAAAACAACTGTAAGGTGATAATGTAAATAGTACAAAGGGATTTGAAAATAATGGCCTGTGACCCAATAAATTAAAACTGAAGATTGAGTGGGTTTGTTTTTTTCCCTTTGGTTAAAACTTTTTACTGCTAGTTATTTTTTTTCCTTCATACATTTAGATGCAAGAAGAGAAATAACTTCAATTAACTTACATTTCCTACTAAATAATTGATTCTTTCCATGCAGATGGAAACATGTAAACTGATACTGAGCCTCATTCAGCATCAGGCTGTTCAACAAGTCACATGGAGAGATCCTTGTGCTGAAATGAAGTCTAATTTTGCTGATTAATGACAGATGAATAATAAAACTATTTCATTTGAATGGAACTTGAACTATCTCTTCAATGCGTACACATTGCAAACAAAACACCAGGCATCTTTCAAACTTCTTTTTCTATTAACCACTTTTTTTATCTATATATTTTTTAAGAGTTTAAAGAAAAGGTATTTCATTTTCTGGAAGGGAACCAGAATCCTGAAAAGATTATAAAATTGGGGCCTTGGAGCTTTCAGAGGAGCCTAATTTTTTCTGTTGTGTCCCAATTGCTATCACAAAAGGTAATAAGCCTGACATCCCACAGGAGTACCATTTGATTATTCATTCTCTAAGTCACAGGAAACACCCTGGACAGGTCTCCAGAGCATCACAGGGTCATGGAGGGACAATCAGTCACACTCCCAGCTCATTTGTCATTGTGATGTAACCTGACCTGCACGTCTCTGACCTATTACACACATTTAAAGACATGGGATTGCTGCTGTACCTTGTCTCCAACCACGAAAAGAAGATACTCTGATGAGTAAACAGCAGCGATGGATGAGACTCTCTGGTTCTCCTCCAGAGAGTAATTGGCAAAAATAATAGGACTGGATCTTGTCAACACGAGCTGCCAACACGGACACAAGAGGAGATTATTACAGTGGTAAAATGAAGACTAATACCAGAAACAACAGATTTAAAAAATCATACATTTTTTGAATCTTACCTGTAGCAGCCGTCCGGTTGAAGTGCCAATATGGGCAACAGTCTTGTTCTCTATGGTTGTGACCAGCAGAGAGGTGAGCAGGACGTTTGTCATCTGCCTGTTGAAGAGGTCCACTCTGTAGTAGGGCTTTGACACCATGGTAGGATGGTCTCTGCATGTGGCGTTGTTCTCCATGCTCTAGTACCACGGCCACAGGCGGCAGAGGACAAGGAAATTAAATAATGAGGAAGAAAATTTAAGTAGAAACAACACTGAACAGTGTTTAAACTAGTGTGCAAACATAGATAAAACAATCCCAACTAAAATCCATTTACTAGCTTTTTCTGAAGCTTTCAACTACATTACACTGTCTTCATCAGCAGATAAAGTTTGTTCAGATGTCACGATGATGGATCTGTAGCTCGTGAGGGTTGCCTTGCAGCCATAGGCGCAGAGCAGGGTGGGTCCCTGTTTGATTTAAGGGAGTCTTCATGCAAAGACTGGCTTGTATCTTTAAGGCCAAGATACAAACTCACAGACACAACACTTTATACTTGTTTTCTTTTAAATCCAATCCAAATGAATAATTTGATTACAGACTAAAAGCATAGTGTTTTTGAGGCAGAGATGATGTTGGCAGCACAGGTGTTTGGATCTGCAGAGAAATGGAAGAACCAGGATTTCAGATTGTTGGACAGGTCCACTGACGGAT
>NW_019446112.1:0-1413 GCF_002814215.2 Seriola lalandi dorsalis
TTCCAGAACTTCCTCCACTGAAGAAGAAACCACGTTTTCATATTTTTTTAAAATGCCTCCTACAAAGAAAAAGATAACACCATAAAAACATCCCAAAAGGTTTTTTCTTCAAAGTTTTTTCCAGCTCCATCAGCGTCACTGACTTTCTCAGTGTCACTCGTGCGGCCAAAAGGAAGCTGGAGGTGTGGCCGACGAAGCGTTAGTTTTGGTTTGAGATTCTTGTGGTCTAGTGTGACATCTAGTGGGGTTGACGATTGTTTACAGAATTTTTAAATCTGTCTGCTTGTCATGGGAACTCTGGGAACTCTCAGCTGATCATGTTCAATCAGTCGTTTCTTCATGAGCTCCTTGTGAAACCAGAGAAGATCAAAGAAAAAAGAAAATAAGTATATAACCAAACTTCTAACCCCTTGTTGTCCTATGAGGCCCCTCAGATCCTGTCAGGCCCCTCAGATCTTGTCAGTCACAACAATCTGATTTCCCCACATGGGTCCGTGTTGCCGTGACAACACAAGACGACATCACCAAACTGGCCAATAGAATTAGTTACCTGTCAATCCATGTGAATTCATGTTTACACCTCTGGTTTGTTTGTAATGAGTCACTTATGTCACAAAACATCATGAAAAAGACCCGAAACAAAAGGCAACAAATTGTCAGTTTCTCCCCTGAAATGAACTGAACCACAGGAGCGAACGACACCAAACCATTACACAAACACACGTCTTTCAGTCTGTCAGGGAGCCTTGCAGGTGAGTCATTTCCTGTCAGACTTCCTGGAGGAAAAACTGATCAGTGTGCAATTTTCTTGTCTCACCTGCAGACTTACATCAGCCTCACCTGGCTAAAACGCTGCACCCTCCCCCCCCTCCGTCGCCACCTCTCCGCTCGCTCGCCCTGACTGTTTGTTTTCTTCTGTGAGGAGCCTCTGTAACGAGCGCGGTAGCTATTAGCCAAATGGCTGTAATATTACTCCCCTCAGACTCCACAGTCACTTTGCTCCTCGTGTTGGCAATCTGTCTGAATGTGTTCTCTGTTATTGCCTCTGCTCTCCTCCACCAGCAGCCGTTATTAGAGAGGGTTTTTTCTTTTCTTTTTTTTCTTTCCTTTCTGTTTTTGCATAACAGGCGAAAGCCGACACGTTAATATGCTGCTGCTGCTGTTCAGAGCGGCAGTGAGGCGACGACAGCCGGGAGGTAAAACTTCCTGTCCCGACCGCACAGGACAACAAGCTCATCATGTCTCAGATATTCAGACATCCTGACAAATACATGGAGGGTGAAGTAACTGGCACTGGAAGACATGTGGGCTGTTTCACCAGTGTAGAGACATTTACAGTGTCTGAGCACCAGATTTGAAGGGTCAGAGTGTTTAACAATGGTGGGAAAAATATTCAGGTGTTTTAGAATTATT
>NW_019446113.1:0-1726 GCF_002814215.2 Seriola lalandi dorsalis
CAAAACTGTTAAGCCACTTGTTTAAATCAACGATGTCTCTGTTGAAATTGTGAATATCTTTTAGATTTTTTTATTTCAGATCTCAAGCTCTCTCTTGATCTCTAAACACCAGTTTTGTCATTAAGAAAGCACAACAGAGACCCTACTTTCTGTGATACCTTAAAAAATATGGGATGCCCCTAAAAGCGAGCATCCTTACTGGAGGCATACTGGTGTGGTTTGGCAATCTCACTGAACAGGACCATAAACAATTGAGGAGGACAGTAAAAACGTGGTTAGCCCAAAAAGCTTCAAAAATCATAAGAATGTCACTGCCACAGATTCAGGACATGTACCTATCCCGCTGAAGAAGGAAGGACCTAAGAAGATATTAGCCACCCAGCACATGGGCTGTTCACATTCCTTCCCTCAGAAAAACGCCTACAGAGTATTGGAGCTTGAACCAACCACTTCAAAGACATTTTTTACCCCACAGGCGATTAGACTACTGAACAAAATGCATATATATATAGTTTTAAGGGCTGAGAGCGCCTGGGCAGATGCATTTCATTGCATTTGAATGTACAGCTGTAATTTCTAAATGTACATGACAGTAAAACCTGGATTTGAACTCATCCGGTCTTCTCTTAGTTGTAACACATTTGACCTTGTCATTCACTTCTTGCACATAGTTAGAGGTTTCAAACACCTCTGATTCATGCTCAGGCATTAAAGGAGTTAATTGCCTCCCTGGGCAGTGTGCAGCTGTGAATAAATAGCCACTAATTGAGTCATTTTCTTAATTCCAACTCATTTGGAATCCCATTGGTTTTAACTGGCACCCGCTAACATCCAGCAGTGTTGATGAGAAAATTATATTTGACCAGAGGAGTCAAAGCCACAGAGTAAGAATGACACAGGCCTCCAATTAAACTGGATCATAATCTCGTACGCCTACGCTCTCACCACAATACATACATTATTGAGATTGTTATGCCTTAATTCTCCCATACATTCACAAAGCCAATAGAAATGTACCTTATCACCGAGTGTGCTGTAACCTTGAAAGGAGGATAAGTAGCTTTATTCTGCCCTCATGGAAATATCTCAAATTGCCCCTCTACCTTAATGCACTAACAGTGTTGTACTTTTAATTGTGCAATGGTCACTAGAGATGTAGAGAAACTTTAGAATATAATGAGAAATCTTATATAATTTTGTTATCCAACGTCTAGACTAGTATCAACAAAACACAGTAAAAGACAGGTTCTTTATATTTTCAGATGAAAGGATTTCATTAAATAAGACCCACACACTAAATATCGTGCATCTTCAAAAGAACGGAAGAACTCAACATCACCCTAAACTATGACTAATGCATCATTTTTCCACTTTAGCGGACCCTCAGGCTTTATGTGCTCATGCCAAAGGCGAGAAAGATGTTTTTTCACTCATTTGAAGATTTCAGTTTTTTAGAGGTACCTGAATTTTACTGTTTCCAAATACAAAAGTATTTCCTTTTTCTTTTCTGTTTTCACCTGAAATCCTCGATATGACTGCTCTTCCAGAGATGTGCATAATTCTACTATATGTAAAGGCCTGCATTCCAGTGGTGGGATGGCAGGCAAGACGAGGTTGCTCTGGGGCAGACAGTGATGGATGGGGAGTGTCTGGAGCCATCGGCTTAGTGTTAAGCATACGCTGCATCTCTCTTTTGTCCTGCTGCCCTTTGAGGAGCATCAGCAGG
>NW_019446114.1:0-1488 GCF_002814215.2 Seriola lalandi dorsalis
CTCTGAAATATTAATATGTTCAGCAAATGCTTAGTTGTGAATTGCGTGGGCTCCTTTACATGATCCATCTTTTATGTTGTGCTTATCTGAAGATAAGCGAGGAACTCTCACAGCCAGAGTAAAATATCAACATTTAAGTACAATGGTTTATGTCTTTTTTAATCTGTCTCCTCTGAGAAATGTTCAGTTTTCCCAAGTCTGAAAACACAAACAATGGATTTGTGTGTCTGTCTAATAGCAAGGTTCATACATGAAATACCTCACATGGCTGCAACAAGTTTAGCAAGTTCAGTTAATTGACAATAATTGTTTCTCAAAAACTAGTGATGACAGAAAAACAACCAAATTTACCATGTGAGTCTCCTCTATGTCTCTCCCAACAAAACAAGCGAATGACAGAAGTGTGTTTAAGAAGACCGGTTGATTTACAGAGTTACACTGTGCATCTACATCATGTTACAAATGCAGACACAGTTCCTGCCAATCTTCTGATTTGAATGGAAAGCTGCCAGCATGGGCAGTGCAACAACTTTCCCCCCTGAGTCAACAAATCCTCAAACCTGAACTTTAAGAGTGGATTTAGCAAAACTACAAAGTGCATCTTTATTATTTGTATACTGACATATTCTTCTATGGCCATGTTGTTAATAATGATGCATCTGAAGGCATGTTTCATAACTTATGATTGGTTGATTCATTGATGAGTCTATAATGAGAAAACTAATCAGCAGTTACTGTGATAACTGATTTGTTATTGAAGTCATTTTTAAAGCAACTTCCCAAATGTACACGTTTGGTGTTTTTCTTAGTCGTATTTGATAGTAAATTGAATATCATCGAGTTTTGGACTGTTGGTTAATGTCAACCTGGAATTTTTGACTGCTTTCTGGTATGTTATACACTAAACCATTAACAATATAATTGAGAAAACAAACGGATAAACTATTTAAAAACATTTATAGTTGCAGCCCTAGCATGTTTGCACACCCCCAGTAAATTCAGTCTCAATACCTGACGTAAAAATGATTACACACTGAATTCCAGTCAATATCCAGAAGTTAAAAAGGGTAACTTGATTACTGCAGTTAGGCGCCTTTAGCAGCAGTGATAGAGGAAGAACTTGCATCTTTTACCTGAGTAAGAGAAGCTATACCACAGTGTACCAGTACTGCACCATGAGTAAAAGTCCTGCATCCAAAATATTACTTGATTTAAAGCACATACAGTAAGTATCGTCAACAAAATGTACAGTAAGTGTGGAAAGTTAAACATGCAACAATATATATATATATATATATATATATATATGCAACAATACATACTTATATATATATATATATATATATATATATATATATATATACTATTGGATAATAATCACTGATGCATTCATGTGTAAGTAGCACTTTAATGTTACAACTGGCTGAGATGGAGCTAATCTCAACTGTTGAATATATTGCTGATCTACTGCATGATATTTCAGAAGAA
>NW_019446115.1:0-2104 GCF_002814215.2 Seriola lalandi dorsalis
TTTGACAGGTTGAATAGTATTCCTTGTGAGAAGAGAATTGATCTTCATGTATAAAATCAGTGGTGTGGCCCTTTAATGTCAGGTGTCCTCCTACCTGAACGACAAAATATGTTGTGCTTTTTGATCATAACAAATACTGCGGGAAGATTGTGATCCTGTTTAAAAGAAAGTAACAGTGACTGTTGGTAAGAGATGAGATGCATAGTCTCTGGAGTCAGAGTCAGACACACTGCACACCCAGCCACCCGCCACCTTCCATCTTTGTACCAGATACACAACAGCTGTTATTCACACGGCCACAAGAGGTCGCTTGTAAAGAAAATGTAAAGAGGTTGTTAAACAAACAACGCTGTAATTTTTCTGACGAAGACAGTCCCGAACTGAGCCTTCACTCTCCTCGCTCCTTTCGTAGTGTTTAGTCTCTTTTATATGCAATGTTAGCTTGATTTCCTATTTTTATTTCAACGATAGAAAAAATGCTCCCATCATCCTCTGTGCTGCCATGATATTTCCTCATCTCCTCTGTTTCTTCTTCTTCTTAGTGTCATTGCATCACAATCAGGAATGTAACAAAGGCAATTGAGTTTACCCAGTGTTGCAATTGCAGAATAGTTTCCTTATCATTGGTCTTTCTCCCTCGTGTTTTTCTCTCTTTCGTCTCTGTTTTTGCTTCATTGCTCTCCTTTCTTTTCCCTCATCTCTTTTTTATTCACTCCCTCTTTTGCACCATCACCATTCATTACTCCTCCAGGGGATCCCATGGAAATGTTTAACTGTACTAAAATGTCTACAGTGAGCTGGACTAAATGACTCAGCAGCCATGTCAGCTGACATGAAAGTCCAATCCATTTTAGTTTCAGTTTGTATGCAGTCATTCAAGGGCTTTCTTTCTTTTGAAGAGAGCTGGACGCACACACAAGCTTGTTTTTATTTCGTCATTCTTTGATAGCTCTAGGCTGTACATAATTGAGCCAGTTAAGATGTCAGATTAAAAGCAACCACTGCTGCCCAAGTCCACTTTATGCTTATAAAGATATTTGTACATTTCTATTAGTGTGTGTGTCTATACTTGTGCCTTGCGAGTTTTTTGCTGGAAGAAGCTGTTCAAAGAAGCAGCAGAAACAGATCACATGCAACACGTTTACTATTTTATAGAACAAAAGTTTGACACTGCAGTGACGACTTAGAATTTACCATGCTGTCTGCTCAGTCCAGAGGTGTTCCCATGTGTTTGAGACTCATTAATATTACTGTGCATGCTAACATGTGTGCTTCTCATGTTTTTATTTGCATTACAGAGCATGACAAGCACCGCCTATGCAAAAGTACTGAATACATGAATCTTCACTTCAAAGTCAAATGGTTCCATAATGAGTATGTCCGTGACCTGCCAGCCTTCAAGGATGTTCCTCCTGAATATTCTCTGTAAGTGTCATTTCCACACACGTGCACAGGCAGAAATGCACAAACAGGTATTCACACTAATTTTACAGTATGAACAAAAGTGCACAGATACGCTATTAATTAAGGGGGATACATATATTTAATTTACATATTTAATTACAAATGCATAATATAACATGAACAGATTGCTTGTTACACACAAGTTAACAAACAGGGCAACAGAAAAGGATTGACTTACTCAGATCTGTTGCAAAGAAAAAGTCACAATTGTTCAGTTGCTTTAGGATAACATTTTATAGCCCTTTTAATAAATTAAGATAGAAGGCAGATAATGTCTTTCACATTTCATTGGTCACTTCTGCCTCTAATTTTTTTAATAATCAGTTTCATATTTACATAGTGTAAATAAGGCAAAAAAACTAAAGTACGGGCCAAGATTGATCTCTGTGGAACTCCACAGTGTTTTGTAGCTTAAGGAAATCAACATTTAAAATCTATTTTAATCATTTTTCAGTATTACACATAAACCCCTAAGGAGAAAGATTCTGTAACGGTCAGTTATGTGAATGTGATGACTACAAATCATGGTAAATCAGACCTGTTTCTGGTAGAGTCTGAATCAGTAAAACTTTCATGTTTGGATAATCTGTGCTGGCAAACCTTTAAACAAGCCAAGCATAAACTTTTTTGGATGAGGAAA
>NW_019446116.1:0-1457 GCF_002814215.2 Seriola lalandi dorsalis
AGGAGGAGGAGGAGGAGGAGGAGGAGGAGGAGTAGGCTGAAGAGGAGGAGGAGGAACCACGGAGCAGTTCATGAACTCTGCTTTATGCATTCACTGAGTTCCATGGTGCACCACAAGTCAAGAGACGGCCTTCCTATTGTGAAAGAAAAACACTTTCCTCTCCAATGAGCACTAGAGTGATGGCTGACTTATGCCTGATAAAGAAGAGCTCGATGTGAATGTAAAAAATCCACACTTCCTCCACGCCTCCCTCAAGGTGAGTTCATGTGGAGTGGACAAATCAAAGCACGATCTCTCCTTTTCATCTATTCAGAGAAAACCCTTAAAGGAGGATCAGAATCTGTTGATATCTGAAAAAGTAAGAAATATTTCAAAAACAGAAACGGTGGCCATTCAACTACAGCATAAAGAACAACAATATAACTCCACCTTGAAGGTCAAAGGGGAGGCGATGGACAGTTGGGTCCAAAAATACATTTCTTGATCAATCTTCTACAATGTCATGTTACATTGGCTGAGAGAGAAGGATGGGGTTACACAACCTTTTTCCTCAGATTGATTTTGGGCAGCAGAGGAGTGGGAGTACATGAGAGTGACTCAAAATACCATGCAGGGAAATGCAAAGACATGAACGCTGCACATGGATCTTTTTTTAAATGACTGTGATGTTTCTTGCCGTGCATGGCAACATACTGAAAACTCCTTGCCAACTGTAAAATCAAATCATCAAGTATTGTAATTAAGGATGCAACATGTGCCTGGAAGTAGATTATATCTTGCATATGATGCTGCCAATTTAAAGCAGGATTAGAAATCTGCTAAAGAAGTACAGTTAAATGCAGCTTCCCCCAATGGAAATGCGTAACTAGACGTCTATGTGAGAAAAAGATGCTAGATTGCGTCTATTGCAAGGATCAAAAAATTTGCCTTGAGCTATTACACACACTTAAACTGAAATGTGTGTGTGTGTTTGTGTGTCACATATGCCAATACTTCTGGTTTTCTGCAGGAATATGTGAACATGCTGTGTAATTTTCCATAACACTGGCTGCTGAGAGTGCAGTGTACACAAAACCTCATATTTTCCATTGGTGGTTACTTTATATGGATGTTAAGTTGCAGAGCTTAGAAGGATGGAGGTCGGACAAATACAGAAAGGGATGAGAGACAAAACACAGAAGGGGAGAGAAGATCTCATGCCTCCAAGTTAAAGAGAGAGAGAGAGAGAGAGAGAGAGAGAAGAGAGAGAGAGAGAGAGAGAGAGGGAGAGAGAGAGAGAGAGAGAGAGAGCAAAACCCACATCCCCTCTGGCTTGATAATTAAGACTGGGGACAATAAATATGTAATGGGGGCTTTTTCCACCAAGTGCGGCTGCCTCTCCTTCTTGGAGATGGGACCGCAGGGAGACAGGCCCAGGAAGAGCGACTAAGTACACTGGCCATTAAAAATGGATGCAA
>NW_019446117.1:0-1414 GCF_002814215.2 Seriola lalandi dorsalis
AAAAAAAAACAAAAAAACACACACAATAGTCTGAAATGTCCTTCATGTGAATTTTTTTTTTTTTTCTAACATCCCCTCCATCCCCTCCATCCCCTCCCCACTCTCTCACTCTTGCTGGGATCTGCTGAGTGTGGGGCTACATGTGTATTCTGCTGACAAGTGGGATTCCAATTATTTGATCTGATACTCAAGTGCTGACTTCACAGAGTCACAGAGAGGCTGGCCGTCTGTTGGACCGGACCCCCAGGCCTGGGGACACGGGGGAGTCTGTCTGCTGGGGGCATGGCCCTGAGGTGTGTGTGTGTGTGTGTTTGTGTGTGTGTGCGCGCAAGTGAGTGTGTGTTTTCTTTTATTAGTTGCATTCTGGGGACATTTTGGTTTACACTTTCCTTAGAAGTCTCCTTGTGTCGTGTTATTGTGGTTTGTTGCACTGTCCTCTCTCTGATGCGAAGATTGAAGTCGAGTTTTGGTGTTCAACAGCCACTAAACCCTTTAGACTTGAGGCTAAGGTGGATATTGGGTAAGTAAAAAGTTCCTGGCCTTGACTCCTGTGGCGTACCAGCAGTCACCATCAGTTTTTTCTTACAAACATTTAATTTGCATTCATTTATTTTTTTGGCTACAACAATGACATATTACTGTCTTATTAAATTGACGTTAGCAAGCAGTTGTCTATCCACACAGACATAGAGCAGCATTAACCTTTATATGGAGTCATGTCCCCGGCCGCCTGATGAAGTAAGTCCACTATATTCTACTTGTAGCTTTGTTTTTGTTGCTAAATGGTCAACTATATTGTCTATAATTAGTATTACCTGCTGTCTGGTGCTGGCCAGGTAGTGTACAGGGTGTTCTTGTTGAATACAGATGCCTGATGTGTGTGGAAACAAAGCTGATGAGAGCAGCGAGACTCAACCAGACCAAGACCAGGGGCTGAGTCGTATGATAATTCTCACTGCCATGTAACCTTTGTTAAGTAATGAAGGCAGACAGTTAGTGTGTGTGATGTAGTGTTTATGGTTAAGGTTAAAGTGATAGTTTGGGTTATTTGACGTGGGGTTGTGTGAGGTATAGTTATACGTAGTCAGTGCAGTAAATCGATGCTTTTAGTTTAGAGAATGTGTAACTACCTCACACAACCCTGCGTCAAACAACCAGAACTATGACTTTAATGTAGTCCTCCTAGACATGACTGGAGGTGAACACCATGTTCTTGCAAAGGTGTGTGTACACATACTGTACGTACACAAACTCTGTAAACACCTAAATCCTGGGGCGTCGTGTGGCGTAGTGGTCTAAGCAGGCGCCCCATGTGTAGAGGCTACAGTCCTCGCTGCAGTTGGCCCCGGTTCGAGTCCCGCATCGGACGGCCTTTACTGCATGTCATTCCCCCTCTCTCTGCCTCCCCATTTCC
>NW_019446118.1:0-1900 GCF_002814215.2 Seriola lalandi dorsalis
ATTCCATCCTCCTCTTGTCTTCTCTATTCCTTTCTCGCCCTTCTTCTGTCTCTCTCTTGTCCTGATCACAGAATTATTTCAAAGATGCCTGGAATATTTTTGACTGTGTGACAGTTCTGGGCAGCATCACTGACATTCTGGTCACCGAGCTTGGGGTAAGTGGCAGCATCTGAGGCGTTTGTGTGTAGACGTGTATGTTTGAGAGATCTGTACTGAGCGGTCAAAACTGTAAACAGACAGACATGATCTTGTATCGGCAATGTTTGTTGACTGCGTGTTTGTTGAGCGAGTATGACTGTTAGGTGAGCGTCAGCATGTGTCCGTGGTCTTGCACATCTGTCACATTGCCTAAAAAACATACAGTAGACAAGACAAGGAGTTCAGGGAGAGCATGAGTTAGAGGCCACTGCCGAGTCTTGCATTGCTCAGTCATGCATGAACATCGCTTGAAAGTCTTATATAATTGTCCCAGTTGGTGGGACGAGGAGAGACCGGACTCCAAGCTAGCCAGCACTGAGCCACTGGCAGCGAGGCAGGAAGCATGCTGATGCTCTGGAGCGACCTTCTGCAAGCCACCTAATATCCACTCAGATTAACAGATTGCATCTCAGGTGGCCAATAGAGGCTTTGCAGACATCTGTTAATAACTACAGCTGAAGTCGAGGAGGCCCATTGGATCCATCTGACTGGGCACAAACAATTCAAACAACTGGACTAGAAATGTGTGAAAGATAGAAGTTATGGGCCCATTCTTTAATGTCATCGCCTCCAGTAAATGGTCAAATTAACTAGATTCTGTGTCCAGGGTTACATTATTGATGCACAGTGCACTATTAATATAGTGACACTCATCATCACTTGAAATAATTCCAGTTTATTGAGTTTTAATTTAACTTCAGTTATTTCAGCTGCTCTTTAGACCTCCAATATGGCTGCCTGATAGGGGGGGTAATGATTCTGCAAATCCACGGTTCACTTCAGTTCATACCTCAGGTTTTTGTTTATTTGTTTAAACTAGCCTAAATTTTACTGCAGATGTGATCACTCGATCATGATTGGACCAAAATAGTCATGTGAGATATACAGTGGGAAGACAAAAAAATAGGTGGACTGTTTAATATTTAGAAAATATACAGCTTGCTCTAACTTCAAATAGAATAATGATTTTGTAATTTGCATGTGTTGTAATGTTAAATGTGAAATGAAAAATTAGTTTTGCTACTTCAGTAATGTAATGAGAGCTAAACAGGCTGCACCTGCAGCGGTGGCAGCAGGTTGGCTTTGGGGGTGGTTCCATCTTCTGGTATCGTGACATGAAATCGGGGTTTCGGTCTCGGTTTCCGAATCATTACACCCCTACTGCCTGAGGTCGCTTTACATCACCTGGAAGCCCAAGGAAGCTAAATGAATCACAAACTGAGAACTAGTCAAAAAACAGGTTATTTTATTTGCCAGAATGACTTAGTATACAGCCATGGAACTGCTGATATGTGTGCTGTGTGTTGATTTAATATGTCTCTCTGTGTGTGAGTGCATATAACTGTGGAGAAAGATTCTTTTATTTAGAAATTATTCTGACGGTGTGTTCAGACAGAACATGAGGCAATTTTCAGACGACTGATTGCATACAAGGTCAATGTATGTATGTTAGTCAATGTTAGACACAAATTTACCCTGGCCAGTGCAAACTGAAGAGAATATGCATCTGGCGATTTTAAAATATTTTAACTGGAGCAAAAAAAAAATTGCATTTACCCTGAGGCTTTATAAATCTACTTCATAAATATACAAAGATGACAGGAAAAATGACAACACACACTTGTTTGCTACCTTAGAGCTAACAGCTGGCACATTCGTTGTTAACCCACAATAATAATATGAGGTGAAAATTTCCTTTGTG
>NW_019446119.1:0-1465 GCF_002814215.2 Seriola lalandi dorsalis
CACACACACACACGCACACACACACAGCTCTCCCACCTCTTACCTTTTTTAATGACAGAGTGGTCGAGGATGCCCAAGGCTGATCCTTCCTCCATTCCCTGTGTCAGACAGACAGACAGTCACTATCATTTATCAACTGGCCTCACAGCCAACACACAGTCACACACACTTATATATATATATATATATATATATACACACGCACAGCTTGTCTCTCTCAGGCCAAAGCAAGACAGAAGGTCCAACATTTAGATTTCCGTCACAGCAAATACGAACACTATCCATATCCAAGTAATAAAATCTGTTACTCAAGTTGAATTCGATGTCGTGCAAAATGGAAGGCAGGTGGTAAATGTTGGAGGTTATGACAGATTATTTCTCAGTTTCTTCATATTTCTACACATTTTGACAAAAAGAATTATATAAATATTAACAAAAGCATCAGTTGTTTTAAATTCTTAAAATCACATAAATGCAAGTTTTTATTTTATCTAGGAGCTTCATGTAGGAAAAATATTTGGTTCATGAATCATTTTTGAGAAGGAAAACTTGCCTCTTTTAATCTGTCACTGCTATAAATTTACTTGTAGCACTGAAATACGAAAAATACAATACAATTAAATTAAAGAAATAGTTTACACCGTTTAAAACACCTACAGAGCAGTTTTATATATTCTATTTTGGTATATGTATTTAATACTTATGCATGAACATAAAAAAATACTGGTATTTCTTTCCCTATAGTCTTGTTTAAAAACTGTGCAGTATATGTGAAGAATAAAATATTCAATAACAATCAAAAACCGCCACTGTAGCTCACGGACTCAAAGACTAAATTAAAACCACTGCAATTTATTTGATCTTTTCATTCACTGGGAATAAAATAGTGTTGCAGGGCGACTCTCGGATGTCTCCTTTGTGCTGAGTTTATAAGAGGCTTCAAACGCGAAGGATATAATCCATTAATCAAATAAAGGTCCTTGTCAAGTGGGAGCGTTTAACAGCAACATGCCCGGGTTGACTCTTTGCCTGGCGCTGCTCTCAAACGTTTCTTTTCTATTAATGACCATACAGATCAATTGGTCTCGGTGTGTTTTTCTGAGAGGAGGCAACAAACAGCGTCTGCAGCTGCACCTGCTGCAGGGAAGCTGACTGCTCAATAACCCATAGAAACTATTCTTCTCCTCAAAACCTGCAGAAGGCGAATGGCTGCAGAAGCACTTTGTCTCAGCGTGAGACATCGGAGAATACTGGACGGGTGCAGTGATGAATAATAAAGTGGCATGTTACCAAATAAGTACCATTTATTAAAAAAATGAGATTTTATATTTTGAAAAAGCATCATTTTTATAGGCTGTAACTGAGAAAACTTACACAAAGGCTACTTTACATCTACGATTAGATTTCAAGTCACTAAGCTTAAAATTTTGGATAAACTCATTACGCATCATTGTTCCAAAAAAAA
>NW_019446120.1:0-1994 GCF_002814215.2 Seriola lalandi dorsalis
GTGTGTGTGTGTGTGTGTGTGTGTGTGTGTGTAGGAAAACACATTCAGCAATGTACAATGCAACTTTAGAAAACCTTTAAAAAAGTACATTTAATTTGTAAAGACCACTGTAAAGGTAAAACAGTGGCTTTATATGGTTGTGTACACAAAAAGAACACATTTCTGTTTGCTGAATATCATAATCAGGAATTAATACTTAGCAGAAAATGAAATTATATTTAATCTATTTTGGGATATGTTTACTAAAACATTTAACAAAAGAAAAGCATGTTAAACAACATAGACAAAGTAGTTTTCACTTATGCTTTTTTCTCCCCACTGACATAGGAAACAAGGGCTAGAGTAGAGTAATTATCTCTCTAAACCACGTTACCATGTCTACAAGCCACAAATTGAAGTTATTTATAAACTGAGATTTATAAACTGAGGTGCTGTGTTTAGGTGTATCAGATTAAACACTGAGGCTAAGCTCCCTTGTATGTTCAACAATAAAATTCTCAATCTTCATCCTTGAATTTCTTGAATTTATTTGAACAGATAGCTGCCCACTGTCTGTTGGGACAGTGGGCACCCCTGGGGGCTGCTGAGGCTGGATAAGAAGAAGGGGGGTAAATTCTGTCAGGCATTTCCCCATGTGAAGGACCTCTCCTCCAGGCTCTTTCCTGGTTTGCTTTCCTCCTCTTTCTGTAATGCACCCTACCCAGGAAGAACTGAAGAGAGGGGAAGGCAGTGAAAAAGGGAGGGAAGAGGCAATGAGCAAAACTGAAGAACAGGCTGAGAGAGGATGACAAGGACTCAGACACACAGGGAGAGGGAGAGAGAGAGAGCAAGGGACAGGGTGCATGGAGGAGGAAATGGGAGGGAGGAAGGAGGAGGAGTTGATAGTTTGAGGGGTCGAGCACCACCTGGTATTCCTTTACAACCAAGGAAAATGCCTAGAGAAATGATAATAAAATAGAGAGAAGTCGCAGAGCCTTCTGTTGCTGACAGGAGCTGTGTATGTGCCCTGCGAGAGACGTGTGTGTGTGTGTGTGCGTTTGTGCAAGTGTGTGCGATGAATAATTCATGGCGGTTCATTAAGGAGAGAAAGTGTGAGTGGGTGATTGTGTATGGGTGTGTGTGTGTGTATATGTGTAAACCCTTCGTTGCTCTGCACCACGTCGCCTGCCTTGTGGCTGCCATCTGGCTTCACGCCATCCGAGTGCCACCCTCCAAAGCCCTCGCTCTTGCAAACATGGCAGGAGAGGAGAGGAAGGGGCGGTGGTGTGGGATGAGGGTGGAGAGATGGGGGGGTTTGCATATATATATATATATATATATATATATAGAGAGAGAGGAGGGACTGGGGACAGAGCCTCAAGTTAACTTCTCCATTTCACTGATATCATGTGACGTCCACAGTCTGGTAAAGAGAGATGTGCAGTTGGATGTGAGGCGTAATGACAGGCCATCACATATGATGCAAAGTGATGCACTGTTATGTCACTTAACATAGACCTCTGCCTTCGTTTCATGTAGGCTTTGGCCTTTTGAATCTACTGCTGCTTTGTGGCCATGGTCTGTGTGCACCACTAGCACAAACAAGTGGCGAACAAATTGATAATGTTTTTGGTCCTTAGTGTCACTCTTTTCTTGTTAGGCACTGCTTGTTGAGTCACATGATGTGAAAATTGCACCTTGACATGAGGAATATAGACCTTGTCTTCATGGGTCAGTTGTTTTGTTATTGTCATGCTGATGAAAGCACCTGTGTGCAGTGTCTCACCTGTGTCAATGAGCTTGTTCTATATGCAGTGGAAAAATGTCATCGAGTCATCTCTGTCTTTAAAGAGAGCTTCAGAGCTGAACATGTTTTGTCATGAACGGTACTGAATTAGTTCAAAAGGCGTTTGTTACTCGTGTTTGGACCCATTGGTCATGATTTCTATTCGTAACAACAACATTGTACTCACCACGTTAATTGCCGATATTTTACATGTCAAAGTAGGAGAAAA
>NW_019446121.1:0-2181 GCF_002814215.2 Seriola lalandi dorsalis
ATTTAATTTGTTCACAACTTACACAGATTTAAGACAGCTTTAACTTTTTTTTTGAAAACTCTTTCCGTCCCTTAGGTTTGCTATGATACTTAAACGTGATGTGCTTCACAGTTTTCGTAGCTTTGACAATTGATTAGCAACTCAACTCAACATTATTTTTATATCTATTATTATTCATATCAAAGTTTAACTCCAGCTTTGATCTTTAAACCATTTTTTCAAATCTGAATAGCTGTTACAAAATCTGAAATTTGATCTGTATCTCAGTGCCAGAAAACTTGATTTTTTTTTCTTTTGATCTGTGTCAGTAAAATCTCAATCCTAATCAAAAAATTAATTCTGTTGTGAGCACAGATGAACTGTTATCCAGAGGGGACCCACCTCCTGCTGAGTCCATATCAGAGTCAGAGATGTGAGTGATGGAGAAACGGGACACGTTGGAGGGGGAGACGGTGAAGCGGGAGAACTGCACGGCTGGTTTGGCATCCGGGGCCTTGGGGATGGAGTGGGTGGGCGGGGAGTCCGACGCCGCTGAGGACGTTGGTAGAGGCAGCAGGGGGAAGTCATCCTCCCACTCATATCCTGCACCTGAGAGAAGAGACAGTGAGTACATGGTTTGATATCTGCTCACTAGCCAAGTTTTCGTGATGCTCATACAGGCAGAAACCTCTTCAATTACATTTAAACTAAAAATATATTCTTGTACTTACTCTCCTCTGAGATGTTCCCATCAGAGGAGTCATCTGAGCCATTAACCCTCTCGTGGGATTTGCTCTGTGAATTTTGACCCTCTGCTCCTAAAGGGAAGCCGTGCTCAGCCAGCTCTTTAGTTGGGCTTTCCTAGTGGCAGAGAAGTGAAGTAGGAGAAAGCACCTGTTAGTACAGCATTAAGTGACTCACTTGCCCAGATCTGATGTCGGGAGTCAAGCCGGGGACCCACTGATCGGTTATGAAATCGATGCTGATTATAAACACGGTAGTGTAATATATAACAAATAATAATAGGGATGGGGCTCTATTGGAGCATAATAAAGGGGGAGGGGACACATTGTCTTTGTTCAACTGTATCAGCGATTTATTAGATTCTGTATGACTTTAAACATCAATAAAAAGACCCTTTATAAAAAAAAGAGGCTAAAATGCCTCATAGAGCTGAAGTATTGGAGATAATTCCAGATTCTGGCACTACTATTGATTAACTGGGGTTTAAATTTAAATTTGATCAATGATTCGTATATTCTCTTTGCTACTCACCTGATCGAACAGATAGACGGTGACGTCGTCAAAGAAAGACACCGTCTTCTTCTTGCGTTCGAGCTCCTCCTCCAGGCTCTCTGCTGTCAGCAGGGTCGGCATCTTCAGGAGGCTGCGCAGTTTGTGTGCTTCGCTGTCGTCGCTCACCACAATGGGCACCGGGTGACACTCGTCCTCGCTCTCCTCCCCGCCACTCTGTTCCTGCACGCTGTAGCTCCGCAGCTCCTCGTCCGACTCGTCGCTGTCATCGGTGTCGCCGTCCTCCTCGTCGGCCTCTTCCCCGTCGGCTGGAGATCCTCGGCCCTCTGTCGCAGGGAGCGGAGGGGGAGGGGTGGATGGAGGTGGAGGAGAGGAAGAAGAAAACCGTCTGGTGTTTGCAGTGTGCTGCAAAGCCACCTCGTCTTTGGGTAAAGTGTGCAGGATTTCTCCGGACGTCCCTGATGTCCTGTTTTGAATTGTCTTGATCGCTGGCTCTTCTGTTGCTTCGGAGTCTTTCATGACCTCCGTTTCCTCCTCTTCCTCCACCTTGATGTTGGAGGTACAATCTCCATTCAGGGCACCGAGGGCTTCTTCCATGGCCCCCACCACCTCTGCTGCCCAGTCCCCTAGAGATGAGCTCTCCTCCTGGGATGGCCATTCATCCAGTCCTCCCTCTGTTATTGAAGCAGTGTCAGACGGCTCTGGAGGTAGCCCCAATTCCTCATCCTGTCCACACTCTTCTGTCATGTATGCCTCCATCTCTGGTGGAGAAGAGGATTCTGTTCTTCCTGTTAATGTGCGTTTTATGTCTTTGTTCACAGCAGGGTCCTCAAGTTCTTCCTCCTCTTCACTCTTCCTTTTCTCGCCCTTCTTTTCTCCCCTTTGCTGTTCTTTTTCAGCATTTTCTTCATCTCTTACTCTCTCTGATAGTTCTTCCCCTTCATCCCT
>NW_019446122.1:0-1922 GCF_002814215.2 Seriola lalandi dorsalis
TTGTTTATGACCTGAAGCTTACTGAAAGGTCTTGAGGCGTCAGTAGAAGTGTGTGCGCTGAAAGGAGAGTAATATTAAAGTGTTTCATGGATAATTTAAATCATTGCCATGACTCCAGTGTCAGGAAACCTGTAAGAGGTGAAAATAGCTGAAGTGTTAAGGGACTGAAAGGTTGGCTGAAAGTTTTAAATTCAGTTAATTGGAGTGTCCAAGGAGTAATTTTCACTGGCAAAAACATTCATATATTTAAAAAAAAATGAAAATGTATGGTTATTGAGCAGTAGGCATCACATGGCTTCAATATTGCAGTTAAACTGTTATCACCACAGCTGGTTCATGCTCTTATTTCTAGTAGACTGGATTACTGTAATGCACTTTTTGCTGGACTGACAAAGTCCAGCTCACTCTTAATGCTGCAGCCAGATTAGATAAATTAAAACCAAAAGGTTTAATCACATCACGCCTGTATTTACTTCTCATCACTGACTCCCACTTAAACAAGAGTTTTGATGCCTCGGATTATGGGGCCTTCAGTCATTATGGTCTCTGGTCTCTACCACATGAGATGGTGTCTCTTAATTCAAATCTGCATCAACTGCAGACATTAGCAGCCCCCTTTCTCATACATACTGTATCTATACACAACATTAGGTGAATTTGCAACTATTTTAACTGAAAATATTGTCTAAACTCTTTTGAGTCCTTGAAACTTTACCAGGTCTACCAAGGAGCTCTGGGATAGGACTGATTTTCAAAGTAAAAGCCTCCAGATGTAAGATGTCCAGATCTACTAGCCAGCAATCCAAATGCCTTCTCCAGTTTACTTTTAGTGACAAATTTAAGCAGTTAAATCCATAAACTCCTGCAATGCTCTCTGTGGCCGTCATGTACACAAGGTAGCTAAACCTAGAAACATGGCTGTCATCCGCTGTTATGTCACCGAAACAAACGGCAATAAATAAAAACGAGCACGAATTTATTTTTTGACAGGCTCTGTCCGCTGCTTTTAGTGAGAATCCCTACACTCAATGTCTCTGTAGCAGAGATGATGAGTAGCAGCTACAGTGTGGAGCTGACAGTGTTAGAGGTGATGTCATGAAGCAACATTACACAAGCTGCTAGCTAACACAGCAACGGTCAACACCGCGAGCAGCGACAACAACACTACACACAATAAAATAAAATGTCAAATAAATGTTACAGTGTGACATGACATGAGGCTTCACTGCTGGATGTACTCACACGTAACAGCATTTTGGAATCTCTTCACTCCCCCTCTGTGTGACCCCCAGCTACTCCGGAAACAGTTTCAGTTTGACCTTTGAACCGCCACTTTAAGGCGCTTGGTTTTCCGGTTTATTTCATTAGTGCCATCTATCTAAAGGTTGAGGTGCTGTTTGCATCTAATATCAAATTCCCCGTTAATTACTGCATTCTACAGCATGTCATTAATATTAAGATATGCTGGTTATCGCCAGGCAGAACCGTTTCCCTAAAATATATGTAAAATATTACATTAAAAAATAGGTATTAAAAAAATTGCTACTCTTGTTGGATTGTGCTTCTCCTATATGGAATCATAAGAGTGCCATAAAGAAGAATAAATCTGTAAAAGAATAATAAAAAAATTAATGTAAAAATATAAAGAGGAATAGATAAAAGAATGAATAAGTGAATAAAAATGTGTAACAATAAAGACAAATAACCAAATGTAAATAAATAATATTAAGCATTTTTTATTTTCACGTTTATTTGTCCATTTATTTCTGTACATATGTTTAAAAATGTTTTTAGTTATATTCATTTATTTATTGCATATAAATGACTTTTGATTATCTAAAAAATGATTCATTTACTATCACTTAAGCATGTTGTACTGAGATGTTCAGGGGACACATTAAAAGCCCAGGAAACAACATACC
>NW_019446123.1:0-1410 GCF_002814215.2 Seriola lalandi dorsalis
TTTTCTGTGTAGGATCATCAAAGTGACAGAAAAGCATGACAGGTGCTGTAAAGGTTTTGTTCATATGCTGTCTGCTTCAAGGTAAGCCTTCTTTTACCTGTCTTATAATTTTATTGCAAAATTTGCTTTTGTCTTAACATTTACTTTTAGGGCTTCTCTGCTTGGATTCTGAATGGTTTAATTTCCTTAATTTCCTTAACAATGATAGTCACTTATTTTTGTGTTTAACCGTACAGATGTTTATTGTTTGTCCTCAGGTAGCTTATGCCAACACTGGGCAGCCTTCATGCCCCAGACAGTGGAGGGACTGAGCGGATCCTGTGTGATCATCCCCTGCAGCTTCACCTTGCCCTCTGAATGGGATCAACACCTGGATGAATCGTGTAAAGCCATATGGAAGAGAGGTAGCTGGAGCCGAACCCAAGTGTTTGATTCCAGCCTCGTTGGAGCAAGTTCAGGCTTGAACATCCTGGAAGGAAACCTAACGGGGATCCTGCGTGAGAAGGATTGCACCACCATCTTCAACAACCTGCCATCGAACCATTATGACAACTATTACTTCAGACTGCAGTGTGACAACTCGCTCAAGTTCAACTTTCAGACGAGTGTCCTTATCACTGCTCAAGGTTTGTGCTATGTCCTGCTACACTTCTATTATGTAAACCCGCATCTTTTGGTCTCTCTGTTGCAAATTCCTTGTCGTCTTTCCTCCTCAGATTCACTCCCCAAACCTGCTCTGAATCCATCCAAGCTGGAGGTAGAAGAAGGGACTCCAGTGAGGTTGAACTGCTCGGCTCTTGCTCCCTGTCCCGCTCTCCCTCCGGCTCTCACCTGGACTCCCAGTATAGGTGACATTGAGGAGAACATGGAAAGTAAATCTGTGACCTCTGTTATGAACTTCACCGCTTCTTACCTCCACAACGGACAGAAGATCTCCTGCACCACTCTCTACAGCCGACAAGCTGGCAACAGCGACCTTCTGTATGAAAAAAGTTTGACCCTCCGTGTTCTTTGTAAGTACGTTTCTAGGATTCCCATGTCTTCTTCTTGTGTTGTGCCTCATTTCAGTTCATACCATTATCACATCATGGCATTTTGTATAATAGGATGTTACAACATGTTTCCTCAGCATAACTCTCTACAGAGAAACTGAACCAAAATACACCCATTATTAATCATTTACTAACATTTATAACTGTATACTTACATACTTACTAGAGTTTATTTCCTGGGATTTTTCACAATCTGGCAACCCAAAATTTAGTTTTTAGTATGACCTCTTCCTTTATTATTAACATTAATAACACAAGTAGTTACAACTTGTGAACATCTTATAAAGCATTAATTATTACAAAAAGATTGTCTTGTTCCACAACTTGATGTGTTCTTTAATTGGTAAGACATGTGTCT
>NW_019446124.1:0-1870 GCF_002814215.2 Seriola lalandi dorsalis
TGGAAGAAATTGGTGAGAAACAGAGAATGTGGAGGAGATGGAAGAGAACTGATCATGTCATTTTACTAAACAAACTTTTAAAATGCTGATTAACTCAGGATTTAAAAATAACATTAAGTAATTGACCTGAGGCAGTTAGCAGACAGATTCAGTATATATATACTTTGACTAATGAAGGTTTTTTGGCAGGATTTTCATGAGGTCCCATCACTTTCCACTTGTGTTTTACTAAGCAGTGGAAAATTAAGTAAAATTTCCTTGATTGCATAAGTTTTGTTATTTTAAATTAGATTACATGATATAGTTCTTACATATTGTTTTTAGTTCAACCATTTTTCTCATAAGCAAACAGTGAAATTAAAGTTATGTTTGTATCTAACTTTAGAGCAGTGAGTCATTCTCAATGACTTTCATTTACTAAGATGCCTAAGCTACAAAGTAAACACCAGTTGCTAGGATATGTCTCTGGTTATAAAAGGCTCCATTTGTTGAAATTGTTTCTATAAATTATACAGAGGTAGGTGTGTAACTAAACTGTAAGAGAACTCACGAATATATTTTCTGGGTGCAGATTGTCACAGTATGAACCGTCGTCAAAGTTGACCTCGTAGAACGTCTGTGTTGCCATGCCGATGATGGTACAGTGGTAGTACCAGCCGTCAGCATTACGACCAATCACTCTCTGGCCCAGGTTCAGACACTGTGGGCCTTTGGGTGCTGTCCGCGGCTGGAAGGAGAGAAACCCAGACACAAGTTAAGACAGCTTTTTAAATTGCAAAATCAAACATGCCTAAATAAGAAGCATAAGATTGTTTTAAAAGACACAGGTGGTGATTTCTACTTTACAACGTAGTAGCGTTGCTACTTTCTCTCATTAACTTAAACCAGTGACTCTCCTACCCATTAGCACCTTTCACCAATCATTATGCTTCTGCTGCTTCAACAAAGATTTCAACCATTCCGACAACAATCGTTTCACAACACACACAAAAAACAGTGTGAAGTTTTCTCCACTTCGATGAAACCCAAAAGCTATTTTCCCTTCCACCACGTTGTATCCACTTTAAAAACAATCTCTGCATGCGACGTCTGCTCATAAAACATGACAACAGCAAAAAAAAATGTAATACAACATTTTTGAAAGCAATTTCAGGTAAGAGCCTATAATTTTGCAAAATCTCCTCTATCAAATCTTAAATAAAATAATGAACTTTAGTGGGTTCAATCTGAAAAAAAACACACTTCAATGGCTGACTTTTTCTCTTGAGTTGCACTTACCTTTGGAGGGACCCTTTTATGTCTGTGGCAGGTGACAGACACCACATAGGGCCAGTCGGCAGGCTTCATGACCACTCCAGCAATTTGGGCGCAGGTGACATGGAAGGAGGTGGCACAGTTCTCGTATGAGCACTGGATGCAGGCGCCGCGGTTCTGATTGGCATTCTTGCCATGGCAGAACACACACTTCTGCAACAAGAACAAAAAACCAAAGACTTTTGGTTCGTGATTCAGGTTAGACACAAATCCCCCTTGACCTCATTATCTTATTTTTCCTTCTTGCATTCTCTTTCATGGATGTTCAAAGATTACAGGAATTTTATTACAGTCCTTAGTTTCAGGATCTTGCATTTGCAACTAAGGGTTACTTATTACACCAGGGAACCTGAAACTTCAGCTTTTTTACTATTATTTCATTCACTGCAAATTACTATGTGAAAAAATTCTCAGCTAAATGCTCAAATGTAATTCTGAAACAACACATAATAATAGGGACATAATAGGAACTAGGTAAACAACTGTTTTCATGACTACAGATGCTCCACATTTCTCAGAGTTCCTACTGAGGTTGTTGATACTGGAAATATTCAGA
>NW_019446125.1:0-1523 GCF_002814215.2 Seriola lalandi dorsalis
TGTTCTCTCTCCCACTGCTTCAGCTGCAGCTTCTCCTATGGCATCTCCTTCTCAACATGACACTGCAGCTGCATGTCCCTCCACACTGGGGTCAAGTCTCCTGTCCTTTACAGTGGAGGAGGTGAGGCTACGTCCTGGAAAAGCAGGACGACCGGCTGAAATAAATGACTATGAATGCTGTCATTTACATGTCCACTGGGCCCATTTTTACTTGGATGAGCTAGGTGGTTACATTAGGATTATGTTCTTTGATTTTTCAAATGCATTTAACACCATCTAATTCCCCATTCTTTAAAACAGCTTCACGTCCTGGATTGTGGTTTACTTGACAAGGTGACCACAGTACGTCAGGCTAGGTAACTATGTCTCAGGGACAATGAGCAGCACTAGGTCTCCACAGGGGACTGGCTCTGTTGCTGTTCACCCTCTATACGGCAGACTTTAAGTACAACTTTGAGACCTACCACATCCAGAAATACTCGGATGACACAGCTATTGGGCTGTGTATCAGGAATGGGCAGGAAGAGGAGTTCAGGGATCTGACGATGGCCTTCAGTGAAAGGAGCGACTAGAACTGCCTTCTTCTGAACACCTCCAAGACCAAGGAGATGGTCATCGACTTTCGGATTTTGAGGCCCACCCTTCAACCAGTCAACATTCGAAAGGAAGGACATTGTGGTAGTACACACTTATAAATATCTAGATGTGCACCTGGACAGTAAACTGGACTGGTCCTTGAAAACAGATGTCATCTACTGGAAGGGGCAAAGCCGGCTCTTTTTCCTCAGGAGGCTCAGGTCCTTTGACATCTGCAGGGAAATGCGACACATGTTTTATAAGTCAGTGGTGGACAGTGTCCTTTTTTATGCTGTAGTCTGCTGGGGCAGCAGCATGTCAGACATGAAAACAAGGAAACCGGACAAGCTGGTCAAATAAGCTGGGTCTATGCCTAGCATGTGTCCTACCCACCTACCTACAGAGTGAATGATGCCAAGAAGAGGAAAGAATCACAGACTGTCCTGGGTCAAATCTGCATATAAGGTATTTATCAGCCCCATTGAAGATCTGTTGTAGATCAAATATGGTGCCTTGCTAAGGACGTACTGACATGACACGTTTCAAGTTGTTTGTATTTGCACACTGCAGTGGATACATTGTGGAAAGAACCACTTCCACACAGGCCAGGGACTCTCTTGACTCTGTCATGTCACTGATGGACAGAAGTCAATTGGGGTCTGGATATCGCGTACAATTTCCGTATAAGCCCATAACCTTTCAATGACTTTTGCTGACAATGCACGGACAAAGAAATCACCTAGAGGAAAGTAGCTCTGAATCATCCTCTTCTCTTTGTGAAGTGGATAGATACATGAGAGGTGTCTGCTCCACCACACTGGGGATGCAGTGCAGAGAAGAAGGATATCCAGACAGGGAGTCTCGACCATAGTCCTTTCCCTGCCCTTTACCACTGATGGAACGCAACAAGCTCATGGGAGGTGTGGATTTGTCAGACCAGCTAATCC
>NW_019446126.1:0-1647 GCF_002814215.2 Seriola lalandi dorsalis
AACAGTTTACACTTAAATTGTCATTCGTATGAAGTGTTTTTGCCCACCATATTTGGCAAACATTCCGGTAATGGTTGGTAAATGGGTTGTGTGGTGGTGATTTATAACCAGCAGCAAAAGCAGGTGCAATAGTGAACCATGACTCAGCTACTAAATGTCAGTGAAGTCACAGCCAAATATAACAGAGCCAAGCAGACAGCCAAGTGTGTGTTGGATCTAAAAGAGAGGGACTCTTGCTTTGTTTGGAGGATATTTTAGTTATAAGGTTAGTAGTTATAAGGCTCTATTTTATTTTGTAGCATGTTTCCTGAGTTCTGGAGGTTTAAGCTGTTTAGTCTTTGCACTTAATCAGTGGTTGTTTCACATCTCTAATGAAATCATTTGTCTCTCCCCAGCTCCAGCCATGGTGTTTATGCAGAGCTACTGCGAAGCCAATGCCTCCATCTCCCACACCTGGGTGGATGAAGGTATCTCCCCCTGCTTCTACTTCACGCTGGTCCCCACCATCCTGCTCACCATCGCCTTCTTCCTCGGCACCATCCACTGCATATTCTACCAGAAATATGGCACAGCAATGGAACCCAAGTTCATCCCACGCACCCGCCTCTATGGTTTCCAGCAGGCTGTCTCCATCCTTCTCCTCCTCCAGTTTTTGAGTGGGACAGTGTGGCGGGCTGCCAGCGGAGGAGAGCTCCCAGGCTATGTGCTGCTGTATGGCTGCTTCTCTGTGCTGGCCTGGGCCTGGGCTATAGCACTGCTCAGGGTGGAGAGACGCAGGGTCCTGGTGATGGACCGGTCAAGGGGGCACAGCGCGGTCCTCCTGCTCTTCTGGGCCTTGGCTTTCTCAGCTGAGAACTTAGCCTTCATATCCTGGTACAGTCCTCACTGGTGGTGGGCGCTGGAGAACAATCAACAGCAGGTAAGAGAAGATTCATTTTTTTCAGCCTTCGATTTTAAAATAGAAAAAGACAGACTCGACAGTGCTTGGCGTGATGTTTTAACACTATTTCCAGGCTGAGCCACTGTTGTCTATACTAGCATGCAGCTTGTGAATGGCAGTTTATCTCCATTCCTATCTATTCAAGATTTTGTATTTAGGATTTTCTATCTATTCATAAGCTTTATTAACTTAGTTTCTCTAATGTTAATCCAAGAATGCACTGATAGTGTATGTTCTTATTCTGCATAGTGATAAAACTCTTTTCACAGTTAGTATTTTATAATCTCAGTGATATGTGTTTTAGTAGTCCAACGGGCCAAAGGTTAGTTATTTTTCAAAGATCTGCATGTCTTATGAGTCACTCTGCTCAAAGCTATGCAGCCATTCGTGTTTCAGGTGTAACAAAGTATCCACCCTGCTAACGAGGCGAGAAAGCTTGCATGTCAAAAGTGCAAAACACCAGTAGAGCATAAGACTAAAGCCTTTTTTGCTGAGTCATTTCCAGGTCTTACTCTCAGATCCCTAGTGCTACACTGTTAACCAATCAAATCATAAGACAAAATGTAGCCCCTCCCACAATGAGTCAGTTGCAGGAGCTTCAACTTTGTTTGTATAACTGAGCATGACTTGACATTTATTCACTCTTGACTTTTAAAGAGTTCTTATTATTATTTTATCTGCCCTTCACTTAAAATGTTGTTTGTAAT
>NW_019446127.1:0-1418 GCF_002814215.2 Seriola lalandi dorsalis
CGTAGCTTGTTAGCTTTGAGGTTAGCTGCAGTAGCTCGTAGCTTGTTAGCTTTGAGTTTAGCTGAAGCAGCTCATAGCTTGTTAGCTTCATTTGTTCACAACAATTAAATTGTATAACATCAGAGATTCATGTTGATGTTTCATCTTAACAAGAGAAACTCAAACATTAGCGAGTGTTATTGATGTTAAAGTTTGTTGATGACGAATGTTAAGCTCCAGTACATAAATAGATAATAATAATGTCAAGGCTGACATGCTAGTAGCTAACTAACATCAAAGCTAACGGTCTGATAGCTCGTTAGCATGACGCCTCTGACCCTCTGATGTCACTTGCTCTCTGGACGTTTCAACCATTTTCCTTCCAACCCGTCACCTGACCTTTGACCTTTGGAGCTGACTAACCAATCAGACTGCAGGGATTCTGATTGGTCCGCGGTGAGAGCAATGGACCAGTGGGAGAGACCTGACACACCAACGAGCTGTGCCTACAAACACTCTGACATCACGATGACGGATGATGTCACAACAAGGGGTCGTCGCCATGGTTACAGAGCACATTCCTGAGTAGACTGAGAACTGAGTAGCAATGCATTGTGGGTAGTGAGGTCCAACAAGGAGCTAATGTGAGTGAACTGTTCTGTCTAAATGTTAAATTAATGTGATGCAGAAAAAAAAAATCAGGAAAAATTTTCTTTTTAAAGTTAAAAAGAGAATTTTCAAAATAAAACCTGCCTTTTTCTTAAAATTCCAAAAGAAATACTTTAATTTTTTATTCTTTTTGTTTTATCTTCAGCATGATTCGAAATCTGGTCTCGAAGCTGTAAATTATTTATTTAGTTTTCACTGTAACTTTGAGCTAAAAGCAAAAAGACATAATTTATCTTTTTATTTCATTTTTTTAATAATCACAGTTTCACTTTTATTTTATTGTTAAAATTTATTTTGACGACTTTCACAAACTTCCACCTTTTTTTATTTTATTTTCAGTGACGTGCCTTTCCATCGGCACTTCACTGCCATCTGATTGGTTAAATGATTACTATCATTTATTATTATTATTATAATCATTATTATTATTGTTGTTTTGATGTTAGCATTTAGCTGCAATCTCAACAAACCTTCTTCGTGCCTTATTTTTCTGATTGTTCTGCTGGTTTTTGGTTTTTGGTCGTGGTGTTTGGGGTCGTTCGTCGTTTTGATCTGACTTTGATTTTTCTTTTTTTTTTTAGGATTTTTTAGGTGAAATCTTTTTTGTTTTATTGTTGTTTATATTTTGGGAGGGTTTTTTAATCATGAATGTATTTATACTGTAAGACATGAACTAGGTAATGCTTCTATGTCCCACCCACCTGTCCTGCCTGCGTTTGTATTTATATATGTGTGTGTGTGTGTGTGTGTGTGTGTGTGTGTGTGTGTGT
>NW_019446128.1:0-1899 GCF_002814215.2 Seriola lalandi dorsalis
TTTTTTTAATGGCTCCCTCAGATTTTAAACAGAGCTGTGGCTAAATGAGGCTGTGTTTGAGAACAGCTTTGAACCTCTGTGTTGAACTGCATGTGTGTACTTTGTTCTGTTGTGTGATGAGGTAGAGAGAGTAATCCAATCACTGTCACCGGGACTGTTGTGGTGCTCTGGGTCCTGGCCTGCTTACAGACATGACACTGCTGGAGAGGGAGAATATCTGCCTAGTACTGAGAAATCTGCACCGTCTCTTTAAGAGACTGAGAGGCACTCACAGCACTTCCTCAATCTGGCATCCCCCTTCTTGCGCTGCCATTGGTTGGGGCCCCCTCTTTCTCTGTCAGCTGATTCGCTGTTGGTATCTAAGGGCTGGCTGGCCAGCACTCTATAAATAAACCCAGTGCTGTCTCAGCAACCAGCCTACAATACTCATTAGCTACTTCTCTCTCTCCTCTTCCGCCTTGCTCCTGCTAAGCAAGTAGCTTCCAATAGCAGGCCTGGCTCTCAGCAGCAGTCTGACATACTCTCCCCTAGCAACTCAACCCACCCTACCAGCCGCGCTCTCCTCCCCCTTTCCTTCATCATCCTTCCTGCTTTCTCAAAACCCTCTCTGCCACTGAATCTACTTCTGTTTATCCATCCATCATTCATACATCCCTCCATCCTCTCTCTCATCTTCCTCCTTCCTCACTTCACTCGACCGCTCAGTGGCTCAATAACAGACATCTTCTCCTTCCTGACGACTGTTTCATCTCCATCAGTTTGTGTTGATGCACAATGATGTAACAATATTTAGGGCAACAGTGAGGAGTCACTCCAGGCAGCACAGCAAGACACAATACAACACACAGCAACACAACACACAGCAACACAAAGTACAATACACAGCAACACACACAATACAACACACAGCAACACAAAATACAACACAAAAGACATTACAAGACACAACAACATACAATAACACAAGGAACAACACACTGAACAACAAACAGAACAACACATTACAACAACCAGAACAAGACACAGAACAACAGACAGAACAACACACGGAACAACACACAGAACAATAGACCGAACAATAAACAGAACAACACATGGAACAACACACAGAACAATAAACAGAACAACACACGGAACAACACACGGAACAACACACAGAACAACACACAGAACAACACACAGGACAACACACAGAACAACACACAGAACAACACACAGGACAACACAGAGTGCAACACACAATACAATACACAACAACATACAACAACAGACAGAATAACACGTGGAACAACAAACAGAACAACGCGTGGAACAACACACGGTACAACAAACAAAACAACACACGGGACAATAAACAGAACAACACATAGAACGCAGACAGACAGAAACACTTCCTGTCCACAACCAGTTCCTCAATGATGAAAAACAACCCTTTAACATCAGTGTGCACACACATCTATTTAATCCACCACTGTAGTCCAGACCAGACCACTTCCACTGAGACAGAGTCCACGTCTGAAGAGTCCAACAGAACACAACAGTATTAAACTGATCTATTTACAAACAGTGTAGAGACAGACTGATTCACAGTGAAACATTCACATGTTAAAACTGTGCTTACATGAAAAGCATAAAAACTACACATCTCCAATAAAGTGAGACTGAAACACTTCATCCCTGAATATGAACAAACCTTTTAAAGATTCGCTCCACACATGTTTTAAAACATGGAGCTAGAGCTACCTCAGGCTGTGTGCCACACCCACTAACATGGCTGCTCCAGTTACACTGGGTTCTGTACAGGTCCAGCTAATGCAACACAAACCAAATGCACCATGTCAAAGGAGTTGTCGAGCTGAGTGTGTGTGTGTGTGTGTGTGTGTGTGTGTGTGTGTGTGT
>NW_019446129.1:0-1408 GCF_002814215.2 Seriola lalandi dorsalis
CATGCTAAGCTAACTCCAGTAGCTCTGTAGGAAACCGGGAGATGAGCTCATTGAGAGAGACGGTCCGGTCAGATCTTTACTCACACACACAGATGCTCTGACGGCTCTTTATACTCACCAGATGTTATACAGTACCTGTGTAAAGGTACCAGCTGTGACGGTAAACGTTTCCGGTGATATTTGATTGCTGACTTTCTAAATAAAAGTCCAAGATCTAAACGGACGTTTAAAACATTACGATTATTATAGATGTCTTTTGTTGTGGCATTATTATATACACAAAGCAGATTGTTTATCTAGCCTTGTTGTTATTATTACATGCTAAATAAAAGACTTTAAAAAATGTTGCTGGTGCAGTCAATTCCGTCACATTGTTCATCAGTGATCTGACTTTCTTTTAAAATCCTGTTTTTATTGTTCACACTTATTCCAGTTAATCATCATATTGCAGTTTTCTTTTTCTCATACTCATTACAGAGCAATGACAAGTTAATTTCACAAATGTAAAACATCCTGCTCACATAATACATTATAATTCTTTTAAACAATTTGGTATCCTCATAAAATATTTTTTAATGATATGTTTGCATGTTTACAAGGGCTAAATTCTTCAATATTAATACTGGCCTTAACAATCCAGTGGATTAAATTACCTTAATGTATCAATTTATTGTTATTATTTTCCATTTATACATTTCTATTTTTTTTTAGTTCTGATTTTTCAGATACAGAACTTACTGTAATGCTCAGAAGTTCAGCATTTATTTGGAAGGCTAAGAGGAAATAGCACTGGAAGTGATTCTCTAACCATACTTTACCATCCCAGAGTTGACATGATCAATGCATTGAATTAGTTTATCAATAGGGCTGATGTCATTAGGTGATAACAAATTGTACAGCTATGTATCGTCACAATAGCCATGAAAATCAATGCCATGTTCTCTGATGATCTTTCCAGTGGCATCATCCAGAGACTGAACCACACGGTCCCAGAACCGAGCCTTGAGGAACCCCACGTTATGCTAGCGTTCGCCGAGACAGACCAACAGACCGATGGAGACAGAAAAGTCTAAAACTAGTCTAAACAGTCTAAAACTGAGAGGCCAGCACAGTTCTGTTATCTGTTAATAAGGACATCATGATCGACTGTATCAAATGCATTTAAGTCTAAAAGTACCAATACTGATAGTTTAATGAGTTTAATCAGTCTCAGCTCATTCAGTACTTTAACCAGCACCCTCTCGGTGCTGTGGTGAGGACAAAAGCCAGATCATAACTTGTCAAATACACATCTGAGATGTAGGTAAACATTTAGCTGTTTAAATACTAATTTCTGAGCAATTTTATTTAAGAAGGAAAAATTTGAAATCAAGGTTTTATCAGGGTTCCTTTTCTTCAGGAAGTTTCA
>NW_019446130.1:0-1552 GCF_002814215.2 Seriola lalandi dorsalis
TTTTTTTTTTTAACTCCCGGCTCTCGATTGCACACGACTGATTACGCCCAAAGATCTCCCCCGGAGTCAGCCCGTTCAATCGAAGGTCGAGTTTTCGATCGACCCACTAACTTACATAAGAAAAAGTCACCCAAACTCTAATTCACCTGTTAACAATAGTTTAATAATGATAAGCATATTTAACCCAACTGGCCAACACTACAGTATGATGATCCGGTAGATCGTGATAGATGATGATCAATTGCTGTAGGCTAATTACTACTAATATTGTACTATTTAAATTTATCTAACTTTGTTAAAAAAGTTAATTTCAGATAGTGACCTGTATGTATTTAAAGTAACTTGCACTCTGCCATACCTCGCACCACTTGTTACATATCTTGATGTCTAAATGTTCAACTTGTACATTGGAGGCTTGGGGCTTTATAATAGGACTGTATAATAAGGAGGGTTTTTTTGGTACTTTAAGTACATTTTGCAAATGTGTTTTTGTTAAACTGGATCTTGAATGCAGGATTTGCTTGGTATGGAGTATTTTTTACATTGTACTTTTATTTAACTCTTTTTCCACCTCTGCTTGTCATGTACTGAATATATGAGAGAAAGGCTAACTCATAGTGGTGAATAAGAGATTTATTGACCTTATCAATAAAAATCAAATATTATTTATTAAAATTATATGAGGAGTAGTTGACAACACATGAGGGTTTATTTTTATTAATGTATTAACAATTTTTTAAATGTAGAATTTGATAATATATTATATACAGAAGAATATTAGATTTTTTGCTAGAATTTACATGAGAGAAGATGGAGTAAAGGTTTCCCTCTGAAACATTAAGAACAAAATGAAAGCAGTGACAACAGTGGGCAAAAAAATTATACTTACTGGTAAACCTCCAATGTGGGATCACGATAAGGCCAATACACTCGAAAATATAAATAAAAAACTGAAGAAAATAAAGCACAAATTCATTTAATGTTTCCATAAAAACACTTCACTTTTGTCACTTTAACTCCATAACTTTGAAATTTAATTATACATCATGTCATACATGTGACAACACTGTTTTCTGCCAATTAGCAAAAACTCAGCTTGTGTTTTCCTTCCACTATGTTCATGTCTGTGTTTATTATCCTGTGCAACCTTTGGCAAAATAAAATTATGTAAAACACTTCAGGCAAAAACATTTTATTATGCAAATTGAAAATGAGCCAAAAATGAGTGAAACTGCTAATCCACCCCCAGCAACTCATAACTATGTTCCACTTGTCAAGATTGAGTAGCTATAACTGATATAACCTGGATTTAAGCACTGATATCCTAAGTAATACAATAATATATCTTTGCATTGCATAAATACATGAAATGACAGCAAAGTAATCACAGGAATATAAATCATCCCACTTTGTATTTGTTGCCAACATGTGAAATCATGTGGTTTCCAGAAAGTCAGAAGACCTGCATTATGCAAACACAAACATCTCTAAACCAACAAACACAGATTAGTCATTGTTGGTTACAGTTTACGGGAGCAGACAGTCAGAGGGA
>NW_019446131.1:0-1603 GCF_002814215.2 Seriola lalandi dorsalis
TGTCTATTTATTTGTCAGCAGGATTGTGCAAAAGGTAAGCAAGTAGCCAAAGTATGAGGAGGATATCCAATCAACCTGTGCAGTTATGAAAATAACTTCTGCAGAGGTCAATGAAATTATCTTCCTACTATATATTCTAACACAGCCTAAGGATTGAGGTGTACTGTTAGACAATTTTTATATTCGTGTTAAACTGTACACTGTGGGATACAGATGGACTGCTGGAGATGAGAATAGAAGCTCTGTGTTATGCTTTTTATTTCTCTACCTCACTGCTTTCTCCAAAGCTGTAAATCCAAAGTGGCAATGCCAAAACAATTTGTGTGTGTGTGTGTGTGTGTGAGAGAGAGAGAGACAGAGAGAAAGAAAGAAAGAAAGAAAGAAAGAAAGAAAGAGAGAGAGAGAGAGAGAACAAGCAGGAAAAAAAGTAAAAAGAAAAATAGGATGTGTGAGCATTGTGTGACGATCTGTATGCATGAGAGAAAGCAAATTGTTCGGGTGTCTATTAGAGATATCTAAGTGTGTTCGTCTCCTCAGGAGGGAGAGGAGGAGAATGTGCGTGTTTGTGCTTGTTTCAACATCCACATGCATGTGCTTGTGCTGTACATACACAGCAGGTACACCATGCTAATGAGTTCTGCCTCTTTCCTCTGTAGGCAGCACTCGCTTCATTATTTACACCCGTTTGATCATTAATATGAGAAACAGTGTTGCCAATTTGCTCCCTCTGCTTTATATGAACCAGAACTGAATCCAGTGGTGTGAGTCTGTTTGTGTTTCTCCATTCTGTTTCATCCATGTCATCCAGGATGGAGTATCAGTGTATGTGTTGTAAGACTAGGCTCTGGAGAGGCTCTTATTCTGGAGGAATGACTCTGAAGCAGGCTTCTGGTTCTAGCTGTTTAATCAGTGTTGTATTTTGTTGATTTTTCATTGTATGAATGATGTTTTCTGGACTTTTTGAGTTGCAGTATTTTGACTGGATGGGGCTGTGTCTGTATATTTATGATCTTTTGCTGATATTTGTATGTGAATTGAATATTATAAGATTATAAGCGCTGAGGTGTTTAGTTGTGACTTTCTATAGTTTGGTTTGTCAGTATCATTCAGCCAAATTTTTTTATCATTAGTATAAAACAACATAACAAAATAGTGACTAAAAGCTGCGATAAACAAGAATGGATCAAATGAAAATATGTGACATAAAAGGTGACAAATCCACACTTAATTAGCGCAAAGTTTGCAGTTCTACAGCTTCTAGCTCTTATTTTTGGTTTTCTGGCCCGAGCTGGTGAATATAGTTGACCATTTAGCAGCTAAAGGGCCAGATATTTCCTTTAGGAGATGATGAAGACCAAAACAGAGCTAAAAGGAGAGTGAACACTGGATTTACATTCATAAGATGACCAGAATCACAGCTCAAAATAAATGTTAATATGGACCCATGTCTCCTGGATGCGTAAATATGCAACTGTTTGCTAACACGTTTTGCCATAACAACTTTATAAGGGGATATTATGCTAATTCTGTCTTCACAGTTTGTTCCACTGCTGCTAAGTGGCAAAATAAATGCACAAATTCATTCATTAATTCATGCATTAAT
>NW_019446132.1:0-1431 GCF_002814215.2 Seriola lalandi dorsalis
GGCCACCTCTGGTAAAATCGCCTGAATCCTCAGTTGAGGGGAACATGCAATTCTACCCCCGGTTGTATAATGGCCTATGTCAAAAGTGTGACTCTTTTGTTGAGTTTTTTGTGTTTCCTGAAAAACCTGAAAAAATGACTTAGGCCATTATTTTAAGAGGGTGTCGTTATCATGAATATTCACTAGTTATTACTGCATTATTACATGAGGACTCAGTAGTTATTTCTCTTACTACATGAGGACTCAGTAGTTATTTTTGTTAATACACAATGACTGAGTAGTCATTACTACATTATTACATGAGTACTCAGTAGTTATTATTACATTGTTGCATGACATTACATGAGTACTCAGTTATTAATACATTATCATGAGTACTCAGTAGTTATTACTACATTATCACGAGTACTCAGTAGTTATTACTACATTGTTACACAAGTACTCAGTAGTCATTACTACAATATTACACGAGGACTCAGTAGTCACTACTTTTATATCACGAGTACTCGGTAGTTATTACTACATGAGTACTCAGTAGTTACCCAGTAGTATGGACTTTGTGATATTCCTAGACCCACTATCAGCTGAAATTACAATGGTAGCTGAGAGAAAACTCTGAACTCTACTGGAGGATGAACCATTCTACATAAACACATTCCCTCATGTGGTGTGTGATGGTAGTGGAGAGCCCTGTCTCGGGGTCCAGCATTCAGACCTGTACTGTTCTATTTGTGTTCGCCACACATGAACCCACCCATCTGATGAGAACATGGAGGAAGGAAGGACGACTCATCTGACCACATCACTGTTTTCCACATCTCTGTAGAACAGTGTCTCTGGTTTTGGCACCTAAACTCTCACATGTGGAATCATCTCTGTAATGAGGGTCTATCACTGCAGCTCTACTATAACATCCCTCTGTGTGACTGTGGATGACTGTTGTTGACTCATATATATCATCATATTCATATTCTCAGTCACCTGAGGAAGAGCTGCTCATCTGTTCTTCTTCACTAATGCACGAGAATCACTGTCATCAAATGTCCAACCCTGTTTACTGACGTCTGTCCCATAGATGCAGATGTCACTTTATCTCTGTTGCTATGGAAACAGCAGCCAGTTGAATGTGACTGAAGCTCCAACGATGAACCCTCTTCAGAGTCACTCAGATCTTTTATTCTTGATACAGAATCAGAATCAACTGGGCCTGTTCAGCATTTTTATACCTGCCCCAGAGCATGATGGGATGTTAACGGATTAATTGTAGCATGCGCTTTACCTGTGTACATCTGAATTTGCTATGTCTCTCCACCTATTTATTCAGGTTTTTCCTTTCCATTGTCACCTGTATGCAGATCCCTCTGCAGTGTTAGCTGTAGTGGCCATCACAGACATCTACTTCCTGTGTTTACTTTAGGTCTACACTCAAAG
>NW_019446133.1:0-2280 GCF_002814215.2 Seriola lalandi dorsalis
TCGGCTCAGTTGGAGCACATCTTTGACCAAATTGCTTGGCTGAAGCTACACATTATATAACAGTGTATTAACCACGAATTGTGAGTCAGCAGAATTTGGGATGCATTAATATCTCTTTTATTATATCAGTGGTGAGAGGTATTGCTTTATTTAACTGAGTGTGCAGTGAAATGAGTAAAGATGCTGTGGTGCATTCAGGCAAACAGGATATTCACACAATTTTGCGGAGTAAAACTAGGACTTATAATCTTAAACATCTTGGAGTGCATCCACATTACACCTACAACTAGTATGTGGTTCTGAAACTCATTTACTACTAGTACTGTGTACTATTATGGTGCTATACTGCAAACCTCTCCTGACCTTGAAATACCTTGTCTAAATGCAAATCTAAGTTATATGTATATGTTTCAATTTCAGAGCATATAAAACACCTTATTTTTTCACAGAATACAATCATCCATATCTTAATCACTTGTGGTAAAGTCTGGAAGAACTGCTGAGGTGATGCTATTTACATGTGTTTTGCAGAAACCTCCTGTTGATATTTACTCGATGTCAGTAAGACATATTCATTGCAACTATTTCTCATGCTCAGGAGCTCTGGCCCCTGCGCTGCATGTAGGGGAATTCTTCACAGTGAGAAGAATCGTATGGACGTATAAATCAAAAAGTGCATTCTCAACTGATAAAGAGGAAGATAAATAGGCTCAATCCAATAGTGCCTCTGGAAGGAGCTGTGGGCTTGAGGCATTCAAAAGCAACCCACCCTCTTCAATAAGCCATGAGCAGATGAATGGACTGTTCTCCCATTCCAGGGCTGATTGGCGCTGACAAACTATAGATCACCTGTGAGGGAGCAGCACCCTATTTCACCAGGACTTGTCTCACTCTATTCCTCAGCTACTGAAATCACTCTACCCAAGACAAAACGACAACTCAGGCTTTTTGTGTGACTTTTGTGTGATTTCTTTTCACTCTCACGTCCACTTTAGTTCTAATAAAAGCCACTTTTTTTTTAAGGGTGCACTACATGTATTGTCATCATGAGTTTGTAAAATCTTTCCCCCTTCTATTTATTTTCTGGGCATGCAGTTATACTATTTTTTTTTAAGAAACAATTGCAATGTTTTCCTTTGTGTTCACTTGTAAAGTTCTGCTCTATCCTTACATGTGCACTTTCTTGGGAAGGCAAATTTGGATTTGTCGATGCTTCTGTGTTGGTATGAGCGTGTGCTAATTGGAGAGAAGACTTGTTACAAAAGTGAGAAATTCACCATTGAGCTCAGCTGGTTTATGTCTCACATCACTCTTTGTCTGCGTAGGTGATGAAAGCCCTCAGATTAAAAAATCACCACATGCAGAGACTGTAGCCAAATTATGCTGATATAGTTTATATATGTATCCTGCACATATCATCAAGTTGAGAACATGTGACGGATGATGAAATGAGCCCACGCCCACAGTGACTCTTACTTTGAAAAACAGCTCATTAGAGACAGAGAAAAGTGTGTGTTCCTAGCCATAACGAAGAACAGTTGGTTCAGTAGTTATGGGAGCAGTTTTATTTGTGAATGATGAAAATTGCCTGTGAACTACAGGCAATGCCGAACTTATCAATTGAATAAATTGCGTGATTTTTATCCTGTTAATATATCCTTCAAACTCATTTTTAATACATTTTTTATTGCCGGGGGCAAAACTCTGTTTCTTTGATCCTCTGCAAGTCTGTGCATAAAGGATCATAAGGAATTGTGCCATTAGGATTAGGGGGAATAGCTTCTTTTATCAATTACATCAAAGTTTCAGCTGGTGCCCATTAAATACACGCTCACACAGACACACAAACATACAAAATACACATGCACACCATTTATTTCTCTGGACATCCAAAAGATTGTTGGTAAAAATAAGGCGCACATTTTTGTACTCGACTTGACTCAGTGTCTGCATAGTAATCAGCTTGTAAATTTGGGTTGAATCACAAGTCAATCCTCAAAGCATCATGCTTGTTAGACCCATAGGCTTGAGGCTAGGAGCTTGGAAGAAAGCCAGGGGCATTTAAAAACAGTCTTCTATCCAAAGAAGGGATGAAAGCTTACTTTTAACTCCTGCTATGCTGCCAGTGTTGAAAGTGCACTGCTGACACTGAAACTGTGTTCTGTGCAAACATGCTGACATGTACATCAACTGTAGATGACACTAATGATAATAAGCAGCGGGGAATATTTCGTTGTTACCAAATACTGCTGAAACTCTCTTATTAGCAAAAGAAAATGT
>NW_019446134.1:0-1661 GCF_002814215.2 Seriola lalandi dorsalis
ATCAAACATCTGGAGAAAAATGTGATCTCTGTGACTTTGACCGTGACATGATTGTTGGTGTCAGACGGGCTGGTTTCAGTGTTTCTGAAACTGCTGATCTCCTGGATTTTCACAGTTTTTACTCAGAATGGATCAAAAAACAAAACATTTCCAGTGAGTTTGTATGTGTGTATGTGTTTTCTTAAGTTGCAGTGCTGGGACAAAAGAGATACTGGGTCACATTTATAGCAGTAGCCTACACATGAATCCCAGTTTCAGTGAAGATTGTGCAGTCAGCTGCTGTCACATATAAGCAAAATGTAGGGAAGACAACTCTTCTGCAGGGATGCACCTTTGAAATATAACAGTCTGAAGTCATGCTGGGGAGTAACTCATTACATGTAACATGATTATGTAATTTATTAACAAAATAAATGTAATAGTAAACTGTTACAGTTACTGCGAAAACATTTCTAATTTAATTAGAGTTACTAATCAAAATGTTGGTGATTACAAAGGGGTCACAGCTGAATATATTCTTTTTGGTAAAAAAGCTGATATGTAGAATATAAGATTCACTCTGTTGCTTTGCACCTTTTGGCCAAGCAGGAACTCCTTCTGTTGGCATATCTATGTATGACATTGGTCAGACAGGTGACAGGTGTGAGATAATAACACTCACTAACTTCATTCATTCATTTAACTTGGAGAGGTCCTCGGGTTGCAAAGGTTCTACAGGGCACTAACAGTCTAAATTAATCATGCTGAAAGAAGTGATCAAATGTAATAAGTACTTATTACATTTTAACAGGGTAATTAGTAACAGGTAACACTTGTCTTAAGTGTATAGTTACCTTCAATTGCTGCCAGTTCACCCTTGAGGCTCTGTGTTTTGAAGCTGGATCTAACCTCAGCCAACCAGGTGCTTGTACTTGCTCTGTGTTTGACTTTCATCTACAGTACATGACGAGCTTTGTTTGACTGTGCCTGAAAATAATAGGCTGGAATTTCCTTTTCAGTTCTGCTGAAAACTGCACCTTGGATTCAAAGGGAAACTCCATCAGCAAGATGCTGTTACTGACAGGGAGAGGGGGAGAAGTCGGGCTGTTGTATCAGAGAGGATGACAAGCGGATAATTGAGACTTTGAACTTTCCAACAAGCAGAAGTGGGCAGCAGTGAGAGTACACCTCTCTCTCTCTGTTTTACACAGAGACAAACAGACTCTCTCCCTCGCTCTCTCCCACACGCACACACACACACACACACACACACACAAAAACAATAGTAACAGTTTAGTTGTTATCATTATTATTACATAATATCTAAATACTCACATAAATCTTTTATTAAAAGGATGTTCAGTGTTTCATGTCAACACAATATTTTCTTTTAGTGTAATTCTTCAGTTGAACCAGTAGGAGGAACCTTTTCATTTGTTTCTGCTCAGACAGTGTCTATAATCCGTCACCTGCTGTATAACTATGCTTCTAATACAACACTACCCATAGACTTATTAATATACTTGCAATACCCCCCATCTGTTAATTGAATTTCAATTTTTTAAATGAAATTGGTTAATTATTTAATTAAAGCATTCTCTTGGGGATTTAAATTAAAAATGAAAATCATCTCTAGTTTTATTGGTTGTTGTAAGATCGTGCTACTTGCTCCGCCTCCATAG
>NW_019446135.1:0-1538 GCF_002814215.2 Seriola lalandi dorsalis
AACATTGCTCCACAGCGCTGCTCTGTAACAGCAGCTGCTCACATTCTCACCTCGCTGCAGTGATGTCACAGTGTACACCTGAGTGTACACTGTGACATCACTGCTGGGTGTGGCAACAAGTCCAATACAATTGAAACCTCTAATGAGAGAGGGGAGTAAAAAAACTGCTATCCAGAAATTAAGGAATTAAGTGACTCTGGACACTGGAATATCTCTCACAGCTATAGTGGGTAAGATCATAGGAACAGTCATAACATCCCGTCTCATACTTTGAGTCAGCATTGACTTTTTCAGTATTTGGTATTCAGTTCATTTAAGTGTTTTGAGTTGCCTAAACATATCAATAAAACATTGACTGGATGTTAGTTGCCAAGAGTGGACACTGTAGGGAAAAGAGATTAAGTATGTGGCAGTAAGTTTTGCAAATATTTTCATGTTTGAACATTTAAACAGTTTGTAAATATAATAATATAATAATATAATGTATAAATTTCTTTATATTGATTTGAAAAAAAAATAAACCCGGCAGCGTTATGTTTAAGATATATTCACTAATGAAATTTAGTTGCACATAAACAGAATATTTTTGAGGAAAGAGTTGTTTGATGAGGAGGAGGAGGAGGAGGAAGAGGACGTCAATACTGGGGTTTAGAGAGAAGCAGGAAACAACAATTCAAAAGGAGAGGAAGAAAGATAAAACAGTGGAAGCAGAAGAAGGAAAAGACAAATTTGTCTTAAAAAAAGCAGATCCACACTGACAAAACTCTTTCTCACACGTTTCTAACCCTCTTTGTCAATTTAAAGAAGTCTGAGTTAGTTGTCTAAGTAAAGATTGAAAAAAAAATAGTCCAAGGGTTCTAGGTGAAAAAGTTGCAGAGAAAGTACATTCAGATCCCCAAAATGTCCCAGAGAACTCGCACTGAGTATCTCCTCCTATAGATACAGTACATACTGTACAGCGTGTTTGTGTTTGTGCTGATACATTTCACGGCACGTCCTCGTGGCTTCCATCCAGTTTGCATCCCTCCTCTCCCTGCACTCATCACTACATTTCTTCTCTTGCCCTCTCCTCCTTCTCTCCTGTCAGCTCTGTTCAGTGTTTTACCCAGCAGCCCCGGGCATCCCTGACGGCTGTTCACAGCATTAATGGGGCACTGAGAGAGAGAGAGAGAGGGAGGGAGGGACAGGGGGAGAGATAGAGAGAGGGACACGTAGAGGAAGAGACAGATGATTGAGGTTTGAGTAGTAGGTGATATCTATGAGATTCCAGTTTTTCCTTCAAATCGTGTCAAGAACCTGACTGACCCGATGATCCAGGTGGTGGTCACCAGGAGTGAATTTAAACTTTAATCAGTTCCACACATTGACTCCAAGTTTTTATTTTAGTTTTATTGTGGAAATGTACATTGTAATGTAGAGCGGACATGTTTTTAACAGTCTTCCAAAGGGAGTCAGAGATCAGTTTGGCTGCCTTAGTGATCTATGGGCACCCTTGTTTTAACAGTGTGTTTGTGTGTGTGTGTGTGTGTGTGTGTGTG
>NW_019446136.1:0-1406 GCF_002814215.2 Seriola lalandi dorsalis
GCTGTGTATGTGCCTATACGTGCTTTGTGTGTGTATATGCCTCGATGTGTCGTCTAGACAGAGTATACAGTCCTAGGTAATGGCAAAGAGATATTGTGAGAAGGAGCTGGGAAGAGAGACTGATGGGGAGGCCCTGCCTGATCTGCATTGAGATGTCGGAGGGAGAAGGCTGACAATGGAGTGACAGAATAAGAAGACATGTAGTTTTGATTCTGCTCTGTCAGGCAATCAGCTATCTTATTATATTATTTTCATTATCAATTAATCTGTTTCCAGATTAATCGAGCCCATCCCTTCCTAAAGCCCGAACTGACAAACTGCAAATATTCACACCTGAGCAGCTGGACCCAGTGCATTTCTGCATTTGCAAATCACAAACATGCAATTGCATGTTCCACAGTTGTAAATTTGTTTGAGTATTATAAACCACTGTGCAGTGTTTTGGCTATAAACCTTCAAACTCATGGATCTGTTACTCAAACTGGACTTCCTGTATTATATTTTATGTAACACCATTACCTGAAGCATCATGCCCCCACCAACACAGTGGCTTGTATTGTTTTAACACAGTGCCACTTTGTAGAAACTAGAGACCCAGACCTATAAATCAGCGCGTCAGCTGATAAGTAACAACAAACTGCAGTACAGAAAAGCCGAAGTTTTGTCTGAGGTCATCTTGAAACATGTACCGCCACATGCGTTGACAAGATTATATGTCAAATGGTTAAAACTCATTAAAAAACTATGTTTACTTCTACTACGACTTTAAGTGAGCCTTAAATCCAATTATTTTTCTTCAAACATACACATCCATATCTGAATCAAAATCCAGTACTGATCAGGCTGCAGCTGAAACCCTGTAATACAGCCAGTTCACTGTCATATTCTGCGCCAATAGGGTGAATTGAACAAATATGTTGCAGTATTGTTCCCAATTGCATCATTGAAGTCCTCTGAATTTGTTCATTTGTTATATCATTTGCTTATTCAACAGCAAAGGCAACATCAGCCAAGACACCAATTAATGTAGTATTCAAAGCCATTTTCCCATGACATGATTTTTTAAAGCTTAAATAACTGAAGCTGATGGCCATAATATAAATCTACACTATTCTTAGAATATCCAAGACAAGCCTGTGTTTCTATGTTGAGGAACTTTGAGGATATCATTAAAAAGAAAACGTTCAAATGGGAATTCACAGCGGTTAAAAATACTTTCAGAAACAGTAACCCATCCCACTTCGATGCAGAGTCCCAGGCTCTATTACAGATTTTGGATGACTTTCTTCATCCACAATATTCCGACATGGCTTTGATACAAACTAAAAGGTCTAAAGTGTATTCATCTGGAGACAGCAGGTCAAACCACAGCTCGTGTGTGCGTGTGTGTGTGTGTGTGTGTGTGT
>NW_019446137.1:0-1514 GCF_002814215.2 Seriola lalandi dorsalis
GATATTGTTAAACAGTGCTGCTGAGGACAGATACATTTCTACCCAAGCCATTATTAATGATGATGGGCTTCTGGTAAAGTCACTTTATCTGTGTTGTTTAATGTCATAAATAATGGATGACTTACAGACACACACAGCATCAATGACTCCAGACCCAGAGGCAGTTCAAAGTGAAGTTCCCCCTCACAGACAAACAGGATGAAGGAACTGAAAACAGGCAAATTACAATTACCAAAAACAGAAAGCAAAACAAAACACAAGGGGTTCTTTAAGCCATCACAAATCTTGTGTGTTGACTGTAGAGCTTTTTATTGAATAACCTCCTTTCAGTCTCTGACAGCAGTCACTAGTGTTTGGACTTTACCTGGAGTGGATTCCACTCTGGTGTTGTTTATGATCACTGTGTTTTTCAAGTGTTCATTCAAGAAACAGGCACTAAGAACATGCACAAATATTTTGTTCTTTGCAGGCCGACGCTGCTCCTTGAAAATTACCAGCCATGGTTGGAGCTGAAGGTTAATTCAAAAGTGGACGCTTCAGTAGCAGAGGTAGGTCGATGGATGGTTCAACGTCAGCGGTTTTTATACAGAAAAAATGTCTCTGACATTCTGACAAAACTCTGAAAAACATCGACTCAACCTTCTGATCTGATCTGACCTGTTCTGTCCCCATCCTGCAGGTGTTCGAGTTAGTGCTGGAGAACTTTGTCTACCCCTGGTACAGGTATGAAGAGAAATCCCAGAGTGTTTTATCGTCTGAAGAAGGTGGATTTTTACAGACTTATGTAGGAGTTTGTTTTTAAACTTCCTCCTCTGGTTTTCAGGGACATCACAGATGATGAAGCATGTGTTGACGAACTGAGGATGACCTTTCGCTTCTTCGCTTCAGTGCTCGTCCGCCGAGCTCAGAAGGTGACGCTTAATCACTCTTCAGCAAAGATGGAGCAGTTAGCAGATGTTTAGCTTGATGTGCTCTCGTAAAAGACTTGATGTTGTTGCAGCAATCCTGGTTTTTCATGATGGTTTTTCAAAGACTAATTTACACAGAAGGTCAGAAAACTCAAATGCAGGTTATTGTGTCACCGGAAAACAATTTCATGGTTCTCTCACTCTCCTGCACACGGCTCTGGTCCGCTCATATCCAATTATGCTGCAAACACCAGGAGGTTGTAAAGTCTCACAATCATGCAGATTTAGGTGCAAACAAAACACATTCTAAATCAGTACGTTTTTACTTACAGCACTGAGTTTACCATCTTCTGTTGATGTTTGTTCATTCATGATGAAACTTTGGTCGCAGGCTAACTGTGAAGTGTTCTCAGTCGCAGTTTACTTGTTATTTCTTTTGTGCGTTTCACTGATTCGGGACATCTTTTTGGCAGGTCGACATCCCCGCTGTGTTTGCAGACAAAGTGATGAAAGCTGCAATGAAGCACATTGAAATTATTGAAAAAGCTCGAGAAAAAGGTAAGTACATATATTCACTTTCACATTCTTGCATATATTAATATTAAT
>NW_019446138.1:0-1683 GCF_002814215.2 Seriola lalandi dorsalis
TGATGATAGTGGCTATAAAACAAAACAAAATTAGTTGAAATATTCTCAAAAGTTCTTCCGAGCTTAAAAGGAATTTCAGAGTCAAGTGATATTGCTTTTGGGTTCAACATGGGCAACATCTTTAAACATATTTTTTTGATCCACTATCAATATCAAGATATCGAGTAGTGCAGCTTGAAACATTCATCATTTAATTAATTTCTCTACACATTATCTAGTTGCAGGCTCGCCGGGCAATCACTCTTATCCACCGGGCAGTTTTAAATCCACGTGAGGAAACACTTAAACAGGATGCACACTTATACTTTTTACACTCTTGTTTGAGACGATTTAACAAATGATGTGTAATATCATTTGGGAGCTTTAGGGATGCTGGTAGGCAAGTTCCTTACTACTGGACACGGCCAGGCTAGCTGCCCCCCCCCCGCCTCCAGTATTTATGCTAAGCTAAACTACTGAATCTAACTCTGTAAGAAAGCGTATGTCCCAGAATGTCAAACTATTCCTTTAAGACACATGTCTTACCAATTAAAGAACACATCAAGTTGTGGAACAAGACAATCTTTTTGTAATAATTAATGCTTTATAAGATGTTCACAAGTTGTAACTACTTGTGTTATTAATGTTAATAATAAAGGAAGAGGTCATACTAAAAACTAAATTTTGGGTTGCCAGATTGTGAAAAATCCCAGGAAATAAACTCTAGTAAGTATGTAAGTATACAGTTATAAATGTTAGTAAATGATTAATAATGGGTGTATTTTGGTTCAGTTTCTCTGTAGAGAGTTATGCTGAGGAAACATGTTGTAACATCCTATTATACAAAATGCCATGATGTGATAATGGTATGAACTGAAATGAGGCACAACACAAGAAGAAGACATGGGAATCCTAGAAACGTACTTACAAAGAACACGGAGGGTCAAACTTTTTTCATACAGAAGGTCGCTGTTGCCAGCTTGTCGGCTGTAGAGAGTGGTGCAGGAGATCTTCTGTCCGTTGTGGAGGTAAGAAGCGGTGAAGTTCATAACAGAGGTCACAGATTTACTTTCCATGTTCTCCTCAATGTCACCTATACTGGGAGTCCAGGTGAGAGCCGGAGGGAGAGCGGGACAGGGAGCAAGAGCCGAGCAGTTCAACCTCACTGGAGTCCCTTCTTCTACCTCCAGCTTGGATGGATTCAGAGCAGGTTTGGGGAGTGAATCTGAGGAGGAAAGACGACAAGGAATTTGCAACAGAGAGACCAAAAGATGCGGGTTTACATAATAGAAGTGTAGCAGGACATAGCACAAACCTTGAGCAGTGATAAGGACACTCGTCTGAAAGTTGAACTTGAGCGAGTTGTCACACTGCAGTCTGAAGTAATAGTTGTCATAATGGTTCGATGGCAGGTTGTTGAAGATGGTGGTGCAATCCTTCTCACGCAGGATCCCCGTTAGGTTTCCTTCCAGGATGTTCAAGCCTGAACTTGCTCCAACGAGGCTGGAATCAAACACTTGGGTTCGGCTCCAGCTACCTCTCTTCCATATGGCTTTACACGATTCATCCAGGTGTTGATCCCATTCAGAGGGCAAGGTGAAGCTGCAGGGGATGATCACACAGGATCCGCTCAGTCCCTCCACTGTCTGGGGCATGAAGGCTGCCCAGTGTTGGCATAAGCTACCTGAGGACAAACAATAAACA
>NW_019446139.1:0-1405 GCF_002814215.2 Seriola lalandi dorsalis
GGTGTCCGGCCAGGAGGGGGACTGGTTGGGCTGGCCCTGCTGGCTAAAGGGACTCATGCCCATGCCCATCTCAACAGAGCCTCCTAAACCAAGAAGACAGTACGTGTTTAATTTTTGCACATACAGAGTGCCAGGGCAGTCAGGAAGCTACTGATTGAACAGGTAGCATGTCAGATGTGGATTCAATTCAGAAACACACCACCATCCTCAAACTTTTCAACTTGTGCCATCATCAGGCCAAACTAGTGCTTACCAAGTGTTAGCATGCTAACAAGCTACACTAAGATGGTGAACATGGTAAAGATTTACCTGCTAAACGTCAGCATGTTAGCATGTTGATACGCTGACATTTGCATTTAGCTCAAGGCACCACTGTGTCTAAGTATAGTCTCACAGAGCTGTTGGCATGACTGTGGACTCTTAGACTCTTAGGTTTTCCTCTATTTTCACGCTCCAACATGAATTTTTTTGTAACATATCTTCACGTAACTGTGCTCATGATAATTTCTTGAATACCATCAGTGTCTGGGGTAAAAAAACATACCCATATCCATGAGCTGTTGCTGCAGCATAGACCTGGTGCCCGGTACGCTGTTGGAGCGGCCGACCATGGGTCCTGACATCATGCCCTTGCCATTGTTGTACTCCATCCCTGGGCGCATCATGGACGGGTGTCCTGCTGAGCCCACAGGACTGGCACTGGAGCGGGGCATGCCCCACTCACCTGACCCCCCCATGGGAGACCTCTGGGGAACCATGCCCCTATTCATTGGTCCTGGTAATGAAAAAATACCACATGTGCATATATCAGTACCATCAAAGTGTTAAAGCAGAGCAGTGTGGCCCAGTCTCGGTCCTCAACATTTACCTTGTCTTAAATCTGTGTTTTAAACGTTTATCTGATAATAGGTTACAACAAATTCTCATATAGTCAAGGTCCTAAAGTGGGTGACACATACCCTAATAGTGTTAAGGGGAGGGAGGCAGAGAAAGGCAGAGACAAAATGTGCAGAAAACAAAAGTTGGCTCACTTGAACACACACCTATGTTTCCTGGGTAGCCGTCCGGGCTGCCCATTATGTTCTCCTGCTTGATAAGCATGGGGCGTCTACCTGCTCCTCCAGGCCCGCCAGGAGGCTTCCCATCCATGGACATGGCCCTCTGGAAGGGCCCCCGAGGTCCTGGACCCATTCCTGGGCTCCCTGTAAAAAAAGGAAAAGGTCATTGGTCAAGTGGTTTCTGTTTCCTCAAAGGCAGGTAGAACAATGTCTGTGTTTTATGAAGTTAGGAAACAGGTGATATGGGAAAAACTAATATCTCACTACCTTTTGGCATCTTGAGAATAAAATTAGATTATTTTTAGTTTTTTCAAAAATATATTCTTATGGATTCATAAATTAATTAA
>NW_019446140.1:0-1495 GCF_002814215.2 Seriola lalandi dorsalis
AAAAAAAAAACTGAGGTGGAAATAGCGACATTAAGGGCTATTTCATGTAGCGAACAATACATGCTGAAAGGTGTAACCCTCCCTGAAATTACATTAACCTCAGTGCCTCAGTTTTATGTAGGAAAGCCCCCTCCTCCCACTGTGCTAGCCATCCTTTGTATTCCCAGCATTCCCAGCCTTTGGTAAGGCCTTGAGCCCCCTGGGTAGACAGTGAAGGCACTAATGCAGAGAACAACAGGTTATGAACACATGCACTGTTAACCTGCTAAGCAAGTTAGCTTGTAAAGCAGCTGAAGCTGAACCACAACACAAGCGTGTCCTGTTGATGGGAGCTTCCAGCCCTTAGATCAAGTGCAGCCCCAGTGTAAACTGCCATTGGCCTTGCAGTTGTAAATCTGCAACCATTGATTATTTTCGTTATTCACTTCATCTGTCAAAGCCCTACAAGTTCCCAGGTTGCTTGTTTTGTCCAACTAACTCTCCAAAATCCAAAGATGTCACACACATATAATGACATAAAAAACAAAAAAGGAGGAAATCCCCACATTCGAGCTGCTGCCACCAGCTGATGTTTGATATTTTTGATGGATAAATAACTTATGTGATTAATCCATGATCAGGACTGTTACAGATTAAGTTTCTGTTGATCAGCTAATTTAATCATTGATGAACTAAACTCCCGTATCTGTATATTTGAGAAGATAAAACAAAAAGTGTTCTGTACAACGTCTTAAAACGGATACCCAGGAAATGTCTCGCGTCCGCCGCATCATTTGAGTCCGCTTGTTTTAGGCTCTGATTTGCTCTGAATGTTAGCTCTTTTGCACTTGTGTGTTAACACGAGTCCAAAACTTTCCAAACATTTTTCCTCTCGGGTCTCAATTCGCCGCATGTACAGTGGAGGGGAGAAAATGGGCAGAGATATTGCCTGGCGACCATGGCTAAAGACACAGATTGACCTGGCTGGAGAGATGAGATGACATTTCTGTGGAAACAAGAGCAGCATAATCTTAATGAGTTCTGCTGGGTGGAGAGAGGCACTTTACTCACATGCCAAACTGGAGCGCAAAGCAAACGCAGGAAGCCAAACAAAGGAGGAGAAACTGGAGGATAACTGAGAAGAAGGACCTGAAGGCTGCCTATTTATGAAAGACTTGTTCATTGAAATTGCACCTTAAGAAACACAAAGCCAAGGGTTTTGACAGAAGAACTGATATCTCCGTTAAATGCAGCTGTTCGGTAGAGTAACTGAAATTCCAGTTTTGGAAGAATAGATTGGAACACTGAGCCGAGCAACTTCTTTAAAATATATCATTAAGAAAAACAAAGTCTAACAATCTGACCAATAACTCTTGCACCTGTTCGACACTCAGTGCTGTATTGAGGCTCCATGCCCTTCCCCCAGTTATGTTGAAATAAAAACTCTACCATAATAACCATTAGGTTATTGCACAATAAAGTCTTCCCATCTGTCTATAAGCTAACGCTCAGACAG
>NW_019446141.1:0-1682 GCF_002814215.2 Seriola lalandi dorsalis
TGATGATAGTGGCTATAAAACAAAACAAAATTAGTTGAAATATTCTCAAAAGTTCTTCCGAGCTTAAAAGGAATTTCAGAGTCAAGTGATATTGCTTTTGGGTTCAACATGGGCAACATCTTTAAACATATTTTTTTGATCCACTATCAATATCAAGATATCGAGTAGTGCAGCTTGAAACATTCATCATTTAATTAATTTCTCTACACATTATCTAGTTGCAGGCTCGCCGGGCAATCACTCTTATCCACCGGGCAGTTTTAAATCCACGTGAGGAAACACTTAAACAGGATGCACACTTATACTTTTTACACTCTTGTTTGAGACGATTTAACAAATGATGTGTAATATCATTTGGGAGCTTTAGGGATGCTGGTAGGCAAGTTCCTTACTACTGGACACGGCCAGGCTAGCTGCCCCCCCCCGTTTCCAGTATTTATGCTAAGCTAAACTACTGAATCTAACTCTGTAAGAAAGCGTATGTCCCAGAATGTCAAACTATTCCTTTCAGACACATGTCTTACCAATTAAAGAACACATCAAGTTGTGGAACAAGACAATCTTTTTGTAATAATTAATGCTTTATAAGATGTTCACAAGTTGTAACTACTTGTGTTATTAATGTTAATAATAAAGGAAGAGGTCATACTAAAAACTAAATTTTGGGTTGCCAGATTGTGAAAAATCCCAGGAAATAAACTCTAGTAAGTATGTAAGTATACAGTTATAAATGTTAGTAAATGATTAATAATGGGTGTATTTTGGTTCAGTTTCTCTGTAGAGAGTTATGCTGAGGAAACATGTTGTAACATCCTATTATACAAAATGCCATGATGTGATAATGGTATGAACTGAAATGAGGCACAACACAAGAAGAAGACATGGGAATCCTAGAAACGTACTTACAAAGAACACGGAGGGTCAAACTTTTTTCATACAGAAGGTCGCTGTTGCCAGCTTGTCGGCTGTAGAGAGTGGTGCAGGAGATCTTCTGTCCGTTGTGGAGGTAAGAAGCGGTGAAGTTCATAACAGAGGTCACAGATTTACTTTCCATGTTCTCCTCAATGTCACCTATACTGGGAGTCCAGGTGAGAGCCGGAGGGAGAGCGGGACAGGGAGCAAGAGCCGAGCAGTTCAACCTCACTGGAGTCCCTTCTTCTACCTCCAGCTTGGATGGATTCAGAGCAGGTTTGGGGAGTGAATCTGAGGAGGAAAGACGACAAGGAATTTGCAACAGAGAGACCAAAAGATGCGGGTTTACATAATAGAAGTGTAGCAGGACATAGCACAAACCTTGAGCAGTGATAAGGACACTCGTCTGAAAGTTGAACTTGAGCGAGTTGTCACACTGCAGTCTGAAGTAATAGTTGTCATAATGGTTCGATGGCAGGTTGTTGAAGATGGTGGTGCAATCCTTCTCACGCAGGATCCCCGTTAGGTTTCCTTCCAGGATGTTCAAGCCTGAACTTGCTCCAACGAGGCTGGAATCAAACACTTGGGTTCGGCTCCAGCTACCTCTCTTCCATATGGCTTTACACGATTCATCCAGGTGTTGATCCCATTCAGAGGGCAAGGTGAAGCTGCAGGGGATGATCACACAGGATCCGCTCAGTCCCTCCACTGTCTGGGGCATGAAGGCTGCCCAGTGTTGGCATAAGCTACCTGAGGACAAACAATAAACA
>NW_019446143.1:0-1677 GCF_002814215.2 Seriola lalandi dorsalis
GTGGATACAGAAAAAAGACAAATTCTATGATGGTCTGTTGAAGCACAGTTACACATCAGCATTATGTGCCGAGTACATTATACAGCTGAGACTTTAGTAAAAGTCTGAATTCAGGATGTAAACACTGTGATGCTTCAACCTTCATATTCAGGATCTGAATATTTCTTCTGAAACTGCTCGTTTCTCCACTAGAACACGTCTAGAACCATGAAAGATGACATGGATCACATCATCAACAGGTTCGTCTCAGACTCAGAGGAACGTACCTCTTCTGAGGACGGCAAGGATGAACCCTCTGCTGACTGTCTCACCCAACAGAAGTTGGGTGGAGGACTACGTGGAGGATGAGGACCTGACACCAGACCCCTCTCTGTCCTCCATCAGTCAGATCTCTTCCAGCCAGTGTCTCTGCGTCAAGGAGACTGAGACTCAGACCAGAGTGAGTCTTTCCCTCATGTACTCCCAAAATGCATGAATGCCATGTATTGTGAAGTAGATCTGCTGCTTGAATGACAAATAGAGGAGCCAAAATGATGTCAGGGGATGAATGACATTGAACTACCAATCCTGTAGTTACTTGTGTCAAGCTTTAGCAAATTCAGCTGCCTGTCCGGTTTGTTGACAGAATCAAAGAACCACTGTGCTGAGCAGATTTTGTAGTAAGGACAAAATCGCTCACTCCACCCTTGGTAAAGACGCCGGTGATCAGATGAGAAAAGAAAAGTCACGGAGGTTCAGATCTCGGTGACCTCAATGGTGGGTACGGCCGTGACTATACTATACTGCATTAATAATTCAACCGAATACCAGAGGAATGTGAATAAGTCATGTAGCAGCAGCAGCCGCTGAGAGACACTAGGCTGAAACAAGCTGACACTAGGCTGATACTAGGCTGAAACCAGCTGATACTAGACTGAAACCAGCTGATACTAGGCTAAAACCAGCTGACACTAGAATGAAACCAGCTGATACTAGAATGAAACCTGCTGATACAAGACTGAAACCAGCTAACACTAGACTGAAACCAGCTGATACAAGACTGAAACCAGCTAACACTAGACTGAAACCAGCTGACACTAGGCTAAAACCAGCTGACACTAGAATGAAACCAGCTGATGCTAGAATGAAATCAGCTAACACTAGACTGAAACCAGCTGATACTAGACTGAAACCAGCTGATACAAGACTGAAACCAGCTGACACTAGGCTAAAACCAGCTGATACTAGACTGAAACCAGCTGATACTAGACTGAAATCAGCTGACACTAGGCTAAAACCAGCTGACACCAGGCTAAAAACCAGCTGACACTAGCCTGAAACCTGCTGATACTAGACTGAAACCAGCTGATACTAGACTGAAACCAGCTGATACTAGACTAAAACTGGCTGACATTAGACAGAAATGATCTGACACTAGACTGAAACTGGCTGATGCTAGACTGAATGATAATACACCGCAGTCCAGCCAGATACCAGGTCCTGGTCTTGTTTCATGAAAAGAACTGATATTCTGAAAATGTCAATATGAAGTGGTTTGTGGTTTAGACCAGTGTGTGGTAGGTAAGAAAATAAATTTGTACAAACATCAAATGTAACTCAATACTTTTATTTTGGAATCTCTTCAGACTAGAAATTACATAAATCTCAAAGTTGATCTTAAAATAAATAAATTCATTT
>NW_019446144.1:0-1927 GCF_002814215.2 Seriola lalandi dorsalis
ATCTAATTATTGATGTGCTCTGTTTATGTCTCAGCTACATGAAGCTTTACGATTACTAATATTGAAATGTGGCAAAGTTGTTTCCTGTGTTTCACCGCGGCCCCCCTCCCGAGCCCATGCTCCTCCTCTCACCTGACGAAGCTGGCTATATAGACATGCGTGAAGGTGGCCATCAGGTACTGGCAGTCGAATCGATCCATGATGCCGCCGTGGCCGGGGATGGTGCTGGCGAAGTCCTGCAGGTGAGGAGAGACCAGGGCATCATTAACATCAGAACACAGGTTCCCCCAGGTGAACAGGTGTAACATGGGTATGTGGTTATCAGAGCCATCCATGTTATGCAATGCATTACATAAGATTTTCTTAAGTTAATATGCTCTGGTGTTTCAACGCTGCAACTTGCAAATATCACCCGTCAAACATGCGGTGTCACCAGGCGGCAGTCAGCAAATTTCAGAGGCAACGACTCTGCAAACATCAGCCTGCGCTCAGTTGTTTGAGAAATGACTTGAGCTGAAGCTACAGCGATGGCTGACAGCAGGAGGCTGCAGTTTACCTCAACAACCTGCAGCAGTGACTGTGTGCCGCTGAGTCAGGGATTAAGCAGAGTGTTGGTGAAGCTACCTGTCACTTTAAGTAAAATCTCAGCTCTTCACCGCAGCCCGAGTGGTCCGACCGGTTCCTGCTAAATTTGAATGTCTCCCTGAAACTGGTCTGTCTCTGTGATCTTGTAGCTTTAGGTGGAGCCAGAAACTCCAGTATCATGAAAAACACAGACTGCAGAGAAACTAACTAATAACATGCGGCAATGAAACAGGAAACAATGAGCTTTAAGATCTCAGATTTAAAAAGGACAAAAACAGATTTAAAAAGGACAACAGCACCAAGTGGAAGATGCTTAAACAAAGAATGATGCATAAAGAAAAAGGGAAACAAGACTAAAACAATAAAATATTAACTACGCAAATCTCATTAAGTAAGAGTTAAGTGAAACAGCACGAGGGAGAAACGGAGATGTTCTGTACTTTTATTTTGAAGGCTCGCTTGAAGCCGCTGGCAAAGAAGCCGCCAAATGGCCCGATGAGAGAAGCGAAGGACGAGAGGAAGACGCTGTGGATCTGGAAGGGGTACAGGTTCACCGTTTTCTAGGAGAGAGAGAGAGAGAGACACAGAGAGAGAGAGAGAGAGAGACAGACACAGAGCGAGAGACAGAGAGAGAGACAGAGAGCGAGACAGAGAGAGACAGAGAGCGAGACAGAGAGAGAGAGACACAGAGACAGACAGAGAGAGACACAGAGACAGACAGAGAGAGAGAGAGACACAGAGACAGACAGAGAGAGAGAGAGAGAGAGAGACAGAGAGAGAGAGAACTTTTATTAGATTAACAGCAAAAAAAAGCTCAGTTTTAATCTTCTCTCGGGGGAAAGAACCCTAATGCTAAAACAGACGGGAAATCTGCAGCGTATTTATGCATGTGGGTGCAAGCTTAATCTAATGCTAATCCTACTACGGTCCACATAAAATCATTCATACAAACAGTATATAAACAAACAAACAAACAAACAAACAAACAATCAAGCATTGACTGACACCCTGTCAGTTTGAGCAAAATTACATTATTAAAAATATAAATACGCAACACATCAGACAAACAAAAACAATACATGTACTGAATTGAAGCAATAATCTTTTTGTTTTATGCCAATAAATGTCATTTGTTAACGAGGAAACAGGCCTTACCCATCTCAGTGTGTTTTGTACCACGGCGGGGAGAGTATACTCCTGCATCACAAAGATATCAGAGGGCTCACACTCAACTGTGAACCCGTTGGTCTCACTGTTGAAGCCCACGGGACACACAAAGTACTGGAACTGAGACAGGAGGTAGGCCAGCTGAGGGTAAGACACGACACAAACACGAGGACAC
>NW_019446145.1:0-2195 GCF_002814215.2 Seriola lalandi dorsalis
TTGCCAGCACAATGAGTCAGTGGAACCGCTATTGCATAACTGAGGCTTTGAAAGTCAACCACATACTGTATGATGTGGCATGTGTAGATCAGATTATGATTTCATATCCACCAAGTAGAAGATCTTTTGAAAGTGTTTTTTTTTCTTTCCTTTCTGGTGTGCAGTGGCACGTGGCCCAGACTTTTAGGGGATATTCACACATGGAATAACTTGACGTGACGAGATGTCAGAAGAAATTTGTTTCTGTTAATTGAACTCGTGCCTGAGCCGGAAAACACTGGGTCTCCGAGATGCTGCTGTTTGATGCTCATTTGTAAATGATGCTGGAAATACAGCATACTGTCTCTGATCAGACATATCATATATCAACATATCAACAAAGTCAAACCACACAGTTCAAACCCACAACCCATCCTTTCCTTTATTGTTTCAGAAGCTTTGATTTATCATTTTTATATAACCCTGTTTAACTGGCTCTCCCTCTTTGAGATATAGAGTTTCCTCAGTTGTTGCATTGAACATTAAAAACAGCCAGAAGCAGCGACTGTCAGGTTTTAACAACAAAAGCTACAGCTCCTGTCATAATAGAAAAATACATAATACATTTACAGACTGTGACAAGTTAAAAGTGCAGCTGTAGCTCGAGTTGACTTATTAGCAAAGCCATAAAGAAACGAGCTAAATGCTAACACCGGCCTTCTGGTGCTAACGCGATGTTGTTAAGCAGATAATGTTTACAGTGCTATGTGTAACATTTTAGTTTAGCATGTTCCTAGCATTCAACACAAAGCACAGCTGAGGTCGATGGAAATGTCATTGGTTCAGTATTTGCTCATAAACCAAAGTGTTGGACAAAGTCTCCTGAAAAGACAGAAGTTCACTGATTATGGTGCAGTTCATCTTGAGGCCGACACGTGTGTCTGCACTTAATTCCGTGTCAATCCACTCATTAGTTGTCATAGCTTCACTTTAAATCATAAACACAGACAAGTGGACGCCCTCTGTGTCATAGACATAATAAAAGGATGTGTCTGATGTTAGAAGTTGTTTTTATTCAGGTGAAAACATGAATAATGTGAAATTCCCTCATGTGGGAAAGTGAGACTCAAAAGATGATGGAAATGCAGGGAGCTGAAGCTGTGGCGGGGGGGGAGTGAGAGACGGGCTGTACAGGTGAGCCTCATCTCCCCTGACGAGCCTGACACTCACTCTGCACCATGAAAACACAACACGGGTGAAAGGCAGACACAAACCACAACAGAGGAAGGGCACAGCTCACGACTCAAGCCGGACCTCAGATCCAGACTCAGGTCTTTACTCTCTTTATGACCCGACTCAGCTCAGTCCAGCTCGCACTGAATCTGAGGCTAGAACTTGTCTCCAACTGGTCCAATGTAATACTCCTTCTGCAGGGAAATAAAGAACGCTGCTTTGGACACACAGAAAATCTTTCGCTTAAATCCTCCGACTGATCTGGGAAAAGCCAGAGATTAGACTTTTTTTCCATTTGCAAACATTAAAAAAAGAAATGGTTGAATGAAAGAGAATCAGCAGAGAATCACGAACATTAGCACGTTCGTTATCAGAGTTGAAGCCTTTCGGTTTGATATCACAAAGAGGCGTATTCAGAAATCATTACCTCCACCAAGAAGGTCATGTGTTCATCTGTTGGGTTCTTTGTTTGTCAGCAGGATTACACAAAAAGTACTCATTCGGTTTGCACCGAACTTGGTGGAGAGATGAATCATGTGCAGATCCGGATCATTTAGTAAGAATTAGATTAGTTTTCTTTGAAGTCTGACGTATAATTTTTGGCTTCGCTCTCTGAGTGGCTTTCTACTTTAAAGCAGAAATCTACCAGAGAAAAGATTGTTTAGACGTCTCTTGAAGGAGTTTACAGGAAGACAACAACATGGTTTATAATCACTGAATCTTTTGTTTTTCATGCCCTACATGCTCATAGTGAAACTTTGGGCCTTTATCAACCATTATACACACGGTTAATAACTTCGAAACACAAAGACCATTTGTGTGACGGCTCCCTTTGTTTCAGTGTGTGAGAGTTTTGTTTTTTTTTGTCGTCAGCTGGGTGGGAAGAGAGTCCGGCCGACTCGACAGCGGCCACGTGTCGGTGACGGGAGTCGGGAAGAGAAGCAGATTGGCAGCAGCGGTCTGAGGAGAAGTCGGGGGCAAAG
>NW_019446146.1:0-1401 GCF_002814215.2 Seriola lalandi dorsalis
AGACAAAAAGATGAGTGATGCATTTGAAAGTCCCCGAGGTGATGAATTTACATCTTGTCTGTTTTCTGCCACGTCTGCAACAGCGAAGCTAACAGGACCAGTGGTGAGATCCTGCCAATTATAGTCTGGTTGACTGAGAGTTTTCAGCAGCCAATTGGGAAAAATAAATAAATAAAAAAAAATAACAAAAAACAAAACAAAACAAAAAATCACACTGCTGTGCTCTCAACATGGTCAGAAGCAAACAATGACCAGAACCCGTCAGCTATGTGCTGTATATCAGTAATGAAGGGACAGAACCAGCCTGCAGTCTTGTGTCCAGCTTCTTTGTCAGAGCTCACACTGAAGCCTCCATTTGTATCCTCTGTCTTCAGGTCATTAATGCTCAGAGAAGCTGTAACATTTAATTAGGGAGACATTATTAGTACAACACAGGCACAGTGTGCAGTGGAGAGAAATCCCCAAACAGCCCCTAACTGAATATTACATTTACAGCCACATGGAGTTATGGGCAAAAATGGTTAGGAGAAACTTGTAGATAAATAAATTAGCTTGTCACTGTGTGCTTTTTATGGAGTTTTGCCTCGCTGGTGGAAAGAGTAGAAAGGATTATTAGTACAAATAAACAGTCTTGTGTTAGCCTGTGTTCTTTGTACCTTCCCCCAACACCCTGCTGATGATCCCAGCCATGTAATCTGCAAAGTCTCTGCTGCATTGTCAGAATGAGGAGCCACTGATCTGTTCAGTGATTACACAAACAAACAGACAGGAAAATATCAACAAACTGGAACAAAAAAATGAGTATACAGAGCGGGAATGAAGGGGATGCACGTTGAATATTATAAAGGGGTAATATTCTGTGGAGTTAGCCAAGTGTGAGATGAGAAGTATTGAGAGTGGGAAGGTGTTGGTGGGAGGAAGGTGGAGAGGCCCCTGATAGTAAAGAGTGGCCGCAGAGTCTGGTGCTTCACCACAGGGGGCTGCATTGGATCATCAGGCTGGATCTCTCAGCAACAGATGCAGCGAACAAGGCAATAAACTGCACGGTGAATGCGGTGACATGTCCTGCATTAATATCTCAGCTCAGCTCTCCTCCCAAAATGTGAATTGCGCCATATGTGGGATGTTTGTGTGTGCGTGCGTGTGCGTGCGTGTGCATGCGTGTGCGTGCGTGTGCGTGTGTGTGTGCTGGGGAATATGTGAGTTAATATGTGCTGTACACAGCGTTTCTATAAACAGTACTTCTGTGTCTTCTTTGTCTGCAGGATTCCGGTTGATGCAGGATGTTATGTAGCGTTTTCTTCACTCTGAGCACGATGCAGATCTAGGATGCTTAATGATGATATTTGTGAGTGCAGTGTGGGAGATATGATATCAGAAAGGCCATCCCTTGCATTAATA
>NW_019446147.1:0-1776 GCF_002814215.2 Seriola lalandi dorsalis
CACCTAGGGACAAATCTAGTGAGTTCTTTGACAAACTTTTCCAACTATCTGCAGAAGATTGTCGCCAGTATTGCCCCTCTGTCGAGCTTTCCCTCCCCAGGCCCACCTGCCTGTGATGATCTCATGGCAGCTGATGTGAATGCCCAAATCACAGCTCAGCCATTGTCTTTAACTCATGTGTGTGGTGATTTTTGTCAGACAATGTCAAGGTTAAAAAATCTGGATTTTAGCAGTGTACAGCAGCAGCTTAGAAATGGCTTGAAAGAGACTGCTGTTCAACATGTAGAAAACAGTGGTGGTGCGCACAGCTCCAAATACTGCTGTATCGGGTGCGTGGTCATAGCTGAAAAGAAATGCAGGCACTCACAGTTGAATTTTATTATTTAATATGGGGCAAGATTCATTGACTCATATTAAATAATAAGATTATATGACTATTAGTGCCGGCATTTTCTTTATTTGGTTAACATGTAGTCTTAATTGGTTGTGATTCAATCACTATTTCATACTTCTTTCATTGTCTGACAGAAACAGAAAAACATGTAAATGAGAACAGCTTAATTGGGAATTTGTCTGTATTAAAATACTGTATATGAGCAAAGAGAGTAGGAGAGAAGCAAACAAATTAAGGGCTGAAACCACCTGACACGAGGCAGAATGCAAATAGCCTTCAACCGAGTCCCGTTAAACACTAGGTTTTAACCTAGTCTTGTTGAAAAAGTGATGGCCTTAGCTGAAGTTTGTGTGTGTTTGTCTGCCTGTCTGTCTGTGTGTTTCCATCAGAAAATAATGAGGATATTAAAGTTTCCGGTCAGCCTCCACAGTCTCCTGCTCTGCCACAAGAACAGAGTGGGCGGATGGCCTCCCACGGTTAAAAGAAAGGTGCCACGTAATTTTCTGTCAAAACAGCCTTAATGGTAGTCATTAAGGATGAAGAGAGGAGGGAGCGCATCGGGCTAAAGCTTTCTGCCTCTCATGATGAGTCAAGTGACGATGTTTTCACTTCACTGTAGGGGTGTTGGAAGGCATATACGTATTTGTATTTTCTCACAAATCCCAGATGGAGCTTGCATCCATTTGAACTGGGATTTTTTTTCTTCCTTTTTTGGGGGTTTTAGTGATCTTTCTCAGTTTATGTAAATATAAGTAATGGTAATTTACACCATGCATTATTTGATTTTCTGGTAGCAGTTTTTCCACTTATGATATTATGTTAGCATTTATGTATGCTCCAAACTCAACTAACTGTGATAATCAGAGCATTTTCTTCTTTGATTATATATAGTACATGGCTGACATGTATGTGCAGTTAATCACTGTTCAAGAAGTTCAAGAAGTCTAAACTATTATTTATTTGCATGAAATTGCAAAAAAGTCTGACAGTTGTGCCTTAATAAGTGCTGCTCATGTACACGTGCTGTTCTCTTGCTACCAGGAATGAAACCGTAATCATCATTGAAATGCATTCATACATGCCCACATAGTGTGCATTTAATGAAATGCTTCAGATTTTAAGTTTGTAAATTGGTATAATTAGCCAGTAACTACTCAGATGACAATTAAGTGTCACCAAGCTATAACCGCATACGCACATCCAGTTAGTGCTGAAGCACCAGCAGGAGCTCAGGTGAATGTGGATCAGTCATGACTTGGGTCTGAAGTCAAATCTTTCAAATAAGAAGAAGACACAGGCAAATGAAGACAATATAAATAAACAAACAGTATCAAGGTTGTGGTGAAATTGAAATTTGAAAACTGGTCTGATCTAAAAAAAAA
>NW_019446148.1:0-1403 GCF_002814215.2 Seriola lalandi dorsalis
AGAATCACGGCGATCTGTTGTGGTTAAGGCCGTCAACCATAAACAGCAAAGTATTTGATGATCACTAAAGGCTTAGAAATAACAATTGATGTTTTGTTTTTTTAAACATAGAATAGCTGTTTTTATTTTTAACAACTTGTTTTCAGTGGAAACAAATTCTGAACGCATATCATCATCATCATCTCTCAAGTTGATCCACTGGAGCTCCAAATATTAATGCCTTCCTATGTGGACTGTGGGCTGATACTGTATTTTTACTTTGTGTAGTCCATATTTTTAACCTTATTTAAATTTCCTCAATGTGTGATAGTGGTGGAAGTTTACCGTAAAATAGGCTGCACATCACATATTTTAATATATTTACTCAGCTGTAATGTGATGACAACAAGACGCAGGTGGCAGCAACTGGAGATCAAAAATGGAGATGAAGATTAAAAAGTATAAATAGATCATAGAACAGATAAGCCCAACAAGTCCTGCAGTCTAAACAACAATATAGGTCATTTGTCCCTTCTCCCAGATACGACCCATAGGAGCGTACCTACCACAGGTGTACCAGACCCTCGTCGTCATGGTAACAATAATAGACACACAGTTAAAAAATGAAAAAATCAACCTCCTCCTTACTTGAACTTTATTGCTCTTTAAATGAATTTATAATACCTGTCTTCCACATTTGCTCCCGTCTTAATTACTCCAGCGGCGAGAGGGGGCGAGGTTTAAACTGAATGTACAGACATTATCACATTATGTGCAGAGAAACTATTATAATAATCTGAGCTGTTTTTTTAATGTGCAAAATGTTCAGAGTTTCAATGTTGTAAAAAAAATCTTTGGATTAGAACATTAGAACTATTTTAATATTTTGTTTTGTGGGCAGTTCTGTCGCCAGTAAATGAGATTGTGTAAATATGATTTTGTGGATGTTGGTGTGTTTGTGTGCGGTGGGAGGTTCTGATGATGAACTATGACCTCACGGGCACCAAGTGATTTGTGAGCGCCGCGGCGGGCTCTGCAAACACAATCATGGCAGAGCGGCATGTGTGCTGTTCAGTGGTTGCATGTTAAAATGTTTGGCCTCTAAACCTTTTCCCTGCGTTTAGTCAGCAGCGCCCGCTACAGTGTCAGAGAGTAATGGCAACTCCCACATGGACTGCATTTCCTTCTCCAGACGCCCCCCAATGAAGTGGCGCCCTCGGTGCCACAGGCCGCCGCTGGTCCAGGCCTCTAGAGTTTGATGTTGTTCACGTGACGGAAGTTATTGATGGAAAGTTTAATGAGATCCACGGAGGGTGAAGCAGGCTGATAAAAACATCACCAGGGCCGAACGCTTTGGTTTGAATTCTACATATCTGTATTTGCAAGAATATTTCAAAGAACACAGTCCACTTCAAGGTCAGGTA
>NW_019446149.1:0-1370 GCF_002814215.2 Seriola lalandi dorsalis
TTTATTTTTGTTTGTTTCAGAGTTCAGGACAGGCCTCACTGGCAGGACATCCTCCCTCTGAAGCTGAGCATCTGGCTTTATCTGTCCATCAAAAACCTGCCTCAGACCGTCCAGGTAGGAGGGGACACGCTGATCATACCTGGTCTCTGCTCAGTCCCAGTCTCTGTCCCGGTCTCAGTCCCAGTCTCTGTGTGTTTCAGGAGGTGAAGCAGTACTACGAGGACTACCAGCAGATGAAGCAGCAGCAAAGAGAAGAAGCTGAAGCTGAACAGGAAGCTGTGACCAGTAAACACTAAAACATCAATACTGATTGATTATCAGTATTTATCGATAATCAGTCAATCATGGATAATTTAAGGAATTCAGTTGGTGCATTCGGGGACAATATGAGATTTAAGGTCACTGAACAGAAACCAGATCTTCAGCAGAGAGACTGAGACTGAACCTGAATCCACCAACTGATCCAGAGTCTGACCTCTGTCCCTGGTCCAGTTTTAATTCCCCTCTGCTGTCTCTCTGTGTCTTTGTCTCACTGTTTTTCTTTGTCTGCCTTTGTCTCTCTGTCTGTCAGGAGAGAAGAGGCCGAAGCTCAAGAAGCCAAAGGTGGAGTTTCCAGTTTACGAGCCGTCTTCAGAGAACCTGAACTACCAGAGCTACGACCAGACCTCATCCATTGAGGAGATTGAAGACCAGATGGACAGCTGGCTGCAGGACCACAGAGCTGGCAGGAAGAAGGTGTGATGTCATTGATCAGTTATTAAACTGTCCCAAGACTACAGACTGGTCTACAGGTGTAGTCCAATACAGTCCAGTCGGTAGTCTGTAGTGGACTACAGGTGTGAGGACACCTGGTGACGTCTCTGTGTCTGTCCTCAGGCTGCAGAGTGGACAGAGGACGAGCTCAGTTTCCTCAGCAGGTTGATGGTGAAATTTCCAGGAGGAACTCCAGGTCGATGGGAGAAGATCGCTCATGAACTGGGACGGTCGGTGTCTGATGTGAGTTTAAAGTAGTTAAGTTTGACTCATACTGGTGTTAGGGATCCTGACGTTCTGCTTAGAACTGAGATTATATTAGTTTAATGAACCATCCGTTCTCAGTTCAAGATGTGTGTGGTGGTGGTGTTGTGTGTGTGTGTGTGTTGTTGTTATTGTTAGTGTTGGTGGTGGTGTGTGTGTTTATAGCTGTTATTAAAGAGAGAAGGAACGGGGCGTCGTGTAGCGTAGTGGTTTAAGCAGGCGCCCCATGTGTAGAGGCCACAGTCCTCGCTGCAGTCGGCCCCGGTTCGAATCCCGCATTGGACGGCCTTTCACTGCATGTCATTCCCCCTCTCTCTGCCTCCCTGTTTCCTGTCACTCTCCACTGTGCTGTC
>NW_019446150.1:0-1641 GCF_002814215.2 Seriola lalandi dorsalis
GTTTTTCTATTTTCTTTACCTTCTGTTCAATTCTAATACTGCTTAAATAAAAAGTATGAACAACCTTGTTAAGGATGATATAGTATTAAGATGTCTTCCTCATATCCAAATCAGTGCATGGTGATAAAGTGAGATTTGTAACATTATGCTTTATTTAAATCTACACTAATTCATGCTGCTTAAGTTGGATTTTGTGTTCCTTGTTCTGTTTACAAATTGTGTCAGAACTTTTATGCGTCATAGTTGAGGCTCAAAGAGTCTTAAAAGTCTTAAAATTAATTTACGGAATCCTTCCCATATTTTGAATGATGTTATCATTCCTGGTTGTTTGTTCCTGATCGCATCTTTGTTTTTGTCATTTATTGTCATCACACTAGTATATTTTGTGACAAACAGAAATCCTGTTGAAGTTTGTTTAGTTTACGTACCAGCATGGCTTCACAGCACATGGAGGATGGGTCCTTTCCACTCAAGCCCAAGAACAGATCCTCTGTGCCCACACTCTGCTTCAGGATTATTTCATACCTGAAGACCAAAGGTTATACACACTAATGAAGGCACATACAAAAACACACAATCAATGCAGTATTCATCTCGTTAAAATAGCTTCACATTGGGATGGAGAAAACAACAAAAAACAAACAGGCAGAGGAGGGTGTTAACTGAGGTCAATGGAGTGTGGAAAATGTTATAAGCAACTGTAATAAATAGTTTTCTACAGGCAGCTTCCCTCTTCCATTGTATTTCTATAATTAATTCTATAGCACAATGGTAATAATGGCCAAGTGTTTATAATAATTGAATACCTGGTCAAGGTGGAACAAAGTCTTATAATGAGAAAGTTTTGTTAAACCTTACATGGGAAAGTGTGGCTTTCTGGTTTTAAGGCTTAAATATTTTCAAAAAGGTGAGGATGAGTGCTTCTCTAGCCTCAGTGGAAGGTGCAATCCCAATTAGAAACCAGGTGAAAAAAAGGACTGAAGGGGGCCCATCTGTGTTTCCCACTGTTTGACTCCTTTAGCAGTGAACCCCTCCTTTAGCAGTGTTTGTCGGTCTTACTCAGGCTGTGGCCGTGGGTCAGCCAGATCATCATACTGGGAGCCCTCAGCCACCTCTTCCTCGCTCCAGATATCTTTGCTGTTCTTCTTCACATAGGCAGTTGACTCTAAATAAACACAAGCAAATAAGCACACAAGCACACACAAGCACACACATGCACACACGCACGCACGCACGCACGCACACACGCACACACGCACACACACACACACACACACACACACACACACAGTTTGTACCTCCTCTGTGTTACTATAATGATTTGGGAGTTTTTGTCTGCAAGACATTCAAAGTATTACCTTCTTTATCTTTATCTTTCTTGGGTGGGGGACCAATGTGACCAGGACCCAGCTGTCCGCAGGCTGTCGCGTTCTGTTGAGAGTAACTGACGTTAATGTAAACTAATACAGTGTTTATGCCTTAACTCAAATACACACAAATGGCATCCAGTCGTTCAGTTAGCAGTCATTATAAGGCAGTTATCAGAACACAGTAAAAGAACAAATCTAAACAAACTCATCATATAGATTTTCTCTAAAGCATGCTTGTCTTTTAATGACTCTTTATGTCCATTTGATATAT
>NW_019446151.1:0-1507 GCF_002814215.2 Seriola lalandi dorsalis
AAAAAAAACTATACGACCACAACAGTTAGCCCGCGCTAGCATTGCCGTGATATGCTCCACAGCAAAGCTGGCAATAAGCCAGCTAGCAATAGCAACATTTGCCGAAAAACATGCCGAGCCAATATATCGGTAACAGCAAGCTAGCTAACGTTGCCGTGTCTACTTTATCCGTCACTAGTGAAAACAGGCATGTACCATTGTGCCGCCATGAAATTACTTACACGTGGAGGAGAAGAAAAGCCAGCTCCGAGTCCTTTACCCACGTGTAGGTCTCTCCGTCTTGGGAAAGCCAGAACAGTTTTGGACTGGGACCGAAATGCAGACTTGGACTTTTTGGCGAGGGACAGCCACGGGAATGACACGAGGAGCCGGTAAAAACACCAATGAGCTGGTTAAAATTTAAGAACTTCATCGATGTTTAGATGGTCCACTGGCTGACAGGGACTTGCGCCAGTAGTCCACGGCCAGCCCGCCTGTGCTCTGGTCTTATCGCTTTCTTTATTAGAGGCCTTTTTAGAAGTTTTCTTCAGCGGAGAAAATCGGAAGAGGCCGAGCACACCTGATCGCTGCTTGCTACAATGTGTCACCTCGCGTGTGGGCGGGGCGTGCCCGCTTATTAACCTGGGGAGGACCAATGGTTAAATCACAGAGGGATTCACATGCATTAACATGCACGTGTGCAGGCACGAACATGCACGGAGCTGTCAGACTAAACACAAAAATGAACAGATAAACTCAGATTAAAACATATTGACGGTGTGACTTTACTCTCTTCTTAGGGTGTCATTGCTATCTTTGCATAGAAAATTGGCCATTGGTACAACACAAAATTGTTCGCTTAAGCATATTGTGTTTGTCTATACATGTCACTTTTAAGATTAAGATCAGATCAGATTTTTTGATTAGTAAGTAAGTTATTGCATATTGCATATTGCATAAGTTAATTCAGAAAACCACCTCACTTCCTATTTCCTGCCTCTGTAGGTGAGTGTTTGAGTAAGGAGCCCCTAAGGGGACACCGGGGGGAAAATCTTTGAGTTTCTGGTACGGACCAGAAAGTTTTGCGTGCTCACGAGAAAGTTTCACGTGTGCACGTGAAAGTAGGCTTATTAATGGGAAAACACCATGAAAATGTGCACATACACATGAAATTAACCACGTACACAATGAAAACTTCACATACACACCAAAAACATGTGCATTTACACACCCCATCATCTTAACACAGCGTGATACAGGCTGCTTGTGTGTGTGTTAATGTACTGACTTCTGGATACATATGAGCTCATTGCGCTGGCACGGAGCTTTCTGGTGCGCACCAGAAGCTCAAAGATTTTTTTATGCCCACAAATTTTTTTTTCCCCCCATGTCCCCTTAGGGGCTCCGTACTTCAGTGGTAGGGAAAGGCACAAGCTGTTCAGTGAGTGAAACTAAATCGACTTTGAGATTTAGCTTCTCTACCTGTTACTATAACACTGCAGGGCTTTGGAGGCACTGAAAATTTATG
>NW_019446152.1:0-1447 GCF_002814215.2 Seriola lalandi dorsalis
AATAAATACATTAAAAAATATATTTTTAAAAATTAAATTACATTCTTTAAATATTTAAATAACCCATTAAGGCAATACATAATATAATGAAATATTTTTTACAAAAAGTATCGAAAAGTATCGAAAAGTATCGAAATACATATTGGTATCGGTATCGAAACAGAAATTTGGTATCGTGACAACCCTACTACACGTACACTAGAAACGCATTGTAGCACTTAAACTCCTTTGTCTCCAAAAGGGGCGGACCAAGGCCAAGCAGGGAGGTAAATATTTAGGTCATTATCGTGTCTTTCTGTTGCTAGGTGAATGAACATCACTGACGTTACCTCAGGCTACTCTGGAGGTTGCTCAAGCTGCCACAACAACTTGCCTGTCACTCACCATCCACACCTATTCTGACATATTCCAATAAGCTCACACTGACATCCATCTTGTTTTTAACAACTCAAAGATGAGCGTGACAGAGCTAATTTAGATTTTGTTTGGGCTGCAGTGTGTGTTTTGTTTATCAGAAGGGTTTGAATGACAGTTTTTGCTTGTTTTTCCACACTTGAATTCACCACTAATCCAGCATTTATTGAAAAATAGTTAAAACACTTCAAGTGTGGAAACAGTCGCACGGTAAATTCTGACTTATGAACTCACACGATTTGTGTGACACACTGTCTGTTACAGACTATGTTTTTGTTGTATGGTAGTTTATCTGGCCCTTTTTGTGATATTATAATTCATAAATAATAACAAGGATAATAATTGTGACATGTTTTCAATCTGAATTTAAGACTAGTGAAACAATTGTGGATGGAAATGTAGCTCTATTATGCAAAGACCTGTTCCTCCTGTTTTTTTTAAAGCATTATAAAAGATTGCCTGAAGAAGCTGCATTTTCTAGGAAATAATTTTATGAATTGAATATGAGTCACTCCACTAACACAGTGTGCTGTGTAATGACTTCACATCCATTGTCACCTGCAACAGAGCGCCAATAAGTGTGCAGCTCTACTTTGTGACATTTACAGAGCTAGTGCTTAAATGACCTGTCGCCTCAACACAAATGGTGTGTGAGAGGTAAAGAAATGGAGTCTTTCCCACGGCAGAACAATGACAACAGCATAGCGTGCTTGCACTGGTTTCTCTCTAATTCCAATGTTTGAATGAGGGATAGTCTACCCTGCACACCTCCATTGTCCTCGCAGAATGCAGTTTTTCTTTCGAATAATAACTCTTAAACAGGACGAACCTGCGAGACTGTGTTCGTTATAAAGCTACAGTCTGAGAGATTATTTTTCTCCCTTTTTACTGTCTGAACCGTCTTTTTCTCATACTGATACATCTCTGTTTCTCTGTCTCCTCATCTCAGAAATGGTAACTAACCGCTAGGTATGTCATCTTTTCTTGTGTAGAGTCCTTCAAACTCTACTAACTGAACACACATTTTTTTTTT
>NW_019446153.1:0-1436 GCF_002814215.2 Seriola lalandi dorsalis
TGAGAGTTTCCCCGTCCAGCTGCCGTCTCACAGTTCTGGCTGAACTACTCATCCTCATCCTCCTCATGTTCCACATCCTGTGAGTCACTGAGGTAGAAACATGGCTCCTCCCACTGGAGGTATCCCACGGTGGCCCACTCTGACCCGTCCCTGTCCGCAGGGGGTGGGGCAGGATGAGGAGGGGAGGGGGCATTTTTAGATTGAAATGTGGCTTTCAGGATGGTGGGGGACTGTGGAGAATGGCAATGACCGCTGCCTTTGTGTTTGGCTCTGCTTCCTTTGGGACCACGGGGCAGTGAATGATGCGGCCCCGGGGAAGGTGCCCCTCTCTCTCTGTTCTCCGGCAAGGACAGAAAAGTGGAGCAGGAGAGGAGCGAAAGGAGGGTAAAGAAAAGCCCAGAGAAGTATTGACTCGGGCTTTGAACGGGGACGCCGCGCTTCAGGCCCGACCCCTCTTGTTGCTATGGTTTTTCCAGTCAATCTTAGATCCCATATTTGTGTTGCTTTCTGCCATGCTCCTCCTGCGCGAAACCCCCGTAACCTTCTGTGACAGGGAACTCATATTCCCATAATCCACTGTAGCGGCGGGTGAGAGAAGTGTTTAATGTGGTCCCGAGCAAATATGTGCGTTCCAATCAGCGCTGACAGGACAGGGTTTTGTGCGGCAGAAAGACGTCCTGACAGACAGTCATTATTGGAGAGTCAACAGCCGTGACTGATGGCAGCAGAGGTCAGTGAAAGGAGCGTCCAATCTGGAGCGCTGCCTGTTTCAGAGCTTTCACAGCGAAGGGAAAACCGTGGAAAAGAGCATGTCGGATGATTTCACCTTTGGCAATTCACACGGCGTGTTTGCTTTTTTCATCATCAACAAATTTGTTACAAATTGGCTGCAAGGAGCATCAGCTGAAAAATAAAAGACACCTTCAGTCTCTGTTTCCATCTACTTAACATTTCGGTGTTGAACAGTGAGGAATTTCACAGTCGAGAATAAGCGATGTGACTTCCTGTGGGAACGGGGCTCGATAACGGGGCCTGTTGTTCTTGAAGGGAGAACTTGTTGAATCGGTTGAACATTTCAAATATCTGTGTACAGCCTGAGACCGCCACTGAGCTTCTCTGAAAACAATAGCCATATTTTCTAGAAGTGCAAAGCAAGCAGCTTTCAAGTGAATCAGTCAGTCATGGAAACAGTTTAAAAGACAATTTTTTAAGAGTTTGAACCTGACATCTTGGTTTGGTCACATGAACAGACAACGGACAGACCAGACACAGACTTCCTGACAGTTTTCATCATGTATTTTCTCAGTCTGAAGTCTGGGAGATGTCGTAAGACGACTTTGGCAACCTCAAGTATTTTTAAGAAGTTGTCTGTTCCAATCAGCGTTTCAGTTAATAACTTTAGGGATCATTCTTCTACTCTATGTCACACATACAGC
>NW_019446154.1:0-1402 GCF_002814215.2 Seriola lalandi dorsalis
CATGGGAAACGGTGTGGCGCACCGCGCAGAATCACTACCGTTTTAATGGAAAATAACTACGCTGAAAGAAAATTAGCTTTATTTGCTCACAGCCACAGTCTTTTATCTCTACGACGGGACACCATGGCCGGATTAAGCTACCCGGGAGTCCTATAGCAAAATCGAGCTGTTGGGTCCCTATAATCCCCCCACTTCTCCCCATCTTTGTGTAATGTGTACAATTATTCCCGTGACAGAATATTGCATGGTACCTGGTTTGGTGTGGGGTAAACAAATAATTTATCAATATGCACCAATACAATATTCCCCATTGAGAGATCCAAAGTGTTCAAAATTAAACAGAGCATTTAACTAACTAAACTTAATACATATAGACACAAACAAATCTAACATAAGCATGGGATTGTGAGAAGTTTGATAATTATTTTAATAGTCTGATTATTATTTTGGAATGTATGTTATTTCACAACATTTTCCCCTATAACATTTTTATAAATTTTATTTCACAATGTCACTTTTCATCACAAAGTCAATAACAACAGCCAGTAACAGTTCATATGAAAATATTCAACCCAACTTCAAATTTTTTTATTTTAATGTATTGAAGTCACATACATTATATACTTATGAAGTCACATAATTAGTGAAATTGAGAACACCTGTCTGTGGATAAGGTGGTGTACCTGATTGCAATATAAATACTCTAAAAACTTGGTGTATTTGGTGTAAAGATGCTTCTATCAAATACTGACCTGGAAGAGCTGCAAGTATTTTGTATGTTATATATGTAACTGATTTAAATCACTTTGTGGACATCTGTTTTCACTTTTATTTAATGTTATTAAGCCAATACACCATGAAAACTGCATAACATGAATAATTTTTTGGGGCTTTTGGCTGTTTCCTCATTCAGCGAGCAAAGCAACAGTCATATATAATACTGTATAATGTATTTATTTGATTACCTCTTTGAATATATTGTATTTATTTACGTATAATGTTTAATTTTGGGTCTTCACAAATATCAACTATGATATTTCAGGACTTAAATCCATTTTTTTTGGACACAGATACACTCATCAAGTCAGGTCCTGAAGATCAGGTAGTAAAACAGGACCCATCTGTAAAGCCTCATGTAATTTTATTTGATCATTAAAAGTGCATATTCCTTTATTTCCAAACCAATTTACAATCTTCTTTTAAACAGTTAATCCAATTACCACAAACCAGCTGCCTCACAGTGAACCTGGAGCTCTGGGGGCCCCGTTGAGGGGCTTGTAGTCCCACAGTATTTGCCAACCTTGTCCAGTTGGTTATCAAAAATGTAGTTATAACTGTTAAACCAGCTGGAAAATCCAAAATGCTCTAATACAAAAGCAATTGTGTGACCTGTACAACAACA
>NW_019446155.1:0-1979 GCF_002814215.2 Seriola lalandi dorsalis
GAGGAAGAAATGTTGCTACACTCCCAAGATGCTACATGAATGTTGGGTTGCGTTCACGTAAACCTGTCTTTCTTGACATCAAAGATGATAATACACTATTTCCTGGAAAAGCACCAGGTCAAAACAACAAACACCGACAGTATGAATTTGGTAAAGTGGAGCATTAGCTAAAGACAGGGTCTGTTTATGTTGTATAACCACAGATAATAAAAAAAACTTTCAGATACTTCAATACAGCAAATGGAGATTACATCCAGTGTTATGTGACATGATTTTCTCTGTGTCTGTAGCATCAGCATCGAAAATTTTATCTCAAAGGTGAGAAACGTACTAACACATTAATGCTTTAAAAAAAAAAGAAGCACATTTCAATTGTGCCACATGAAAAATAATCATCTTGGTGTTGACACTGGTTGTTTCTTGTTGATATAGTAGTGATATAACTGGCGGATTGTCAGAAAATGATTGTAGATTAATCACTGAGGTTGTTATTTAAAGTAAAAATCTTCATGGTCTCAGATGTGAATATTTTCTATGATGGTAACTAACTTTTGTTTTTGGCAAAACAAACAATATGAGTTTGTCAACTTCAGCTTTGGGGAATTTTGAATCATAGACCAAATGATTAATCAATTAAATAATGAAGAAAAATAATCAGCAAAATGACTGATATGCTATGGCTATCAATGAAGTGGGGATAACGTATAAATATAATTTGTGGTCAGGTTATCAAAAAATCGTCATCGTCATATGATGCTGATCATGAAGATCATCGCGGCAACAGAGAGACAAGAGATAAACGCGTTCTTCATCACTCTGCAGTTTGTCAGTCAGGGCTGGATGACATTCTTGGAGTCTTTCCAAGTCAGGTCAAGGTTATTTATATACCCTAAAGTAGCAAATTTGTCTAAGAGAGCTTGTAGTGGCTGTAGAACAGAAAAAGCATGAAGGAACCTGGAGGAGGGCAAACAGGTGACTGGCATGGTCATACAGGGGCAACTTAATGTAACGGAGGCAAGAATGTCCCCAGTCTTTAGGTTGCTGAAACTGCCATTGTGCCTCTGAAGGTGTTTGGATTTAGCATGTGAAATACCATTGAGAAGATTTATCACAAGAACACAGCGTAGGTGTGACAATTTGGACATGGAGGTCACAAAGAATATACACACACAAAAAAAAAAACACACATGTACAAGGGTTTACAAAAGCAAAATGCCTTCTGTGTGTTCTTTATCTTCTCTCTGTAACTGCTTTTCCAGACGTGACCCACTTAAACGCTAACAGCGGCTGCTACAGAGCGGAGAGCGGAGGACTGGGCGAACAAAAATGGCCTGTTCCTTGTTAAAATCATCATGCCTTGGTGCTCATTTCACCGGACCACCTCAAGGCCGAGGATATGTTTAATAGTGCCGTCACAGATATAAGCGCATGTTTGATGTAGAGACTCAACATATTGTTTTCCCATTTAGTTTCCCCCCGAGGAAGCTTTATAGATGGAAAAATCATCTTACTACACACTGTCTGACAGTGTCATATATATTCTATATATGTATCCACTTGTTTTTAACTTTTCATTGAAGCCATATGATGTTGACACTGAGAAAAATAGTCAAACCGAGGACTCCATGTTTTTATGGCTGTACTGATTAATCAAATGCAAATATTCTGGATATCTTGTGCTTCATTTTCTGCGCACTGCTCCAAATCCAGCCAGATACAAATTTAGCATCTGTGAAAAACTGAGATCTCCTCTACAATCTGAAATAAAGTTTTATAGTTTGAACAATGTTTGGCTGCACAGTATGAGTTTGTACCGACTGACCCACAAGAAGCCTTGTTACTGCTGGCTTTATATAATCTGATACAGTATGTGACATCATTATCCTGCATATTCTGATGTCAGGCGGGCTGAACATTTGGTATCTGTGTGTTCTCGTCCATGCATGCACTCATTTGTACGTGCATGCGTGCACCTGTGC
>NW_019446156.1:0-1469 GCF_002814215.2 Seriola lalandi dorsalis
GTCATTAAAGGCGACATGTACCTGAGAGGAGAACATCATGTGGCACTGGTGATATTACATGCATACATAGACTATAATTTCACTAAAGTCTGCTACCTGAACCTGCCTCTCTGCTTAGTGATGGAGTAACTTTTTGTTAGCGCTGGTAGGCTGAAGGTCCTTTACTACCATAAAGCCAAAGCCACAAAAGATGTGATAGAGCAGCTCAGAGAACACAAAGCAACACCAATGTAAATGTGTAACTGCTCCAAACTGCAGTTAGATGGTGTGGGACTAAAGGTGTTCTTCATCTAAACACCTGCCGGAAAAATCCGTGCTGAACTATGTTCATACCTGGAGAGATAACGGCAGAATCTGTGTGGTTCACGATGTTACTTTAAAAAGAGGATGATATAGAGGGCTTTGTCTGGAGATCTTCCGGAGCCAACCATTCTGGGCTGTTTGAGAGCCACGGTGATAAGTGAAGGTGCACCATGAGATAAAGATGGGATTAATTGGTATTGTATTAGAGAGGATGATGCACAGACCTTTGCCTCACCTCGAGTAATAGTTGCGGACCTCCTTCAGAGAGGTACTGTAGCATCACTATAAGAGGATTAGCCTTGTAAAGAGGTCGAGCCACAGACCTCCGTGGAACTGAAGTGTCTGGGCATATTAATTCTCAGGGAGTTAATAGCCTCTGTCCTAGTGCAAGGACAAGAGAACCTCCGTTTGCATCCATCAGAGGTCAGACAGTAGCCATCAGCTGCCAAGGGAATTCCCTCTGTGGAATCAATAAAAGCTGCTCGGATGCTTATTGCATGTGCACTGCCTCAAAAATCTGAGGTTACATTCTCATGTAATGGCAGCAAAAGTTGACACTGGTTGGAATTTGAAGCTTATCAGGACAAATCTGATATTTTATTCATCCATAAGAACCAAAGGGGTGTTCATACTCTTCTATCCAAGGCCCAATTTCTCATACTTTCACACTTCCAAACACTCACTCCAAGGGAGTGGCTCAGTTCATTCACAGTGTTTTACTCTTAAGCTTCACAGGAGCAACTGAGGGCCAGAAAGTAATACAAGAATGAAAGGTTCTATTGGTTCAGGTTCATCAGGTCAGCAATCATCACCGCTGGTAACAAGAGCCAAGAAGGGCCCAGAGAAAGGTTTGGAGACACACTGAGAGGTAGGAATGATGAGTAAGCCGTGGTAAGCCGTGGTTGGCCCTGCTTGGCCTCGCAGTAATACTCCAGCAGGGTTTTGGCTGGCTTTATCCAGGCTTAGGTGCCAGTGGGTGGGTTTTAAATAATGCAAGGGCTGAAAAACTCTGAGATCACTTAATCTTCATGCGCAAACAACAAAACTCCTTCAGAAAGTCTGCTGGAAGAAAACACCAGTGGAAGTCAGTCAGAGCCCATATGCAGAGAAAATGTACTGTTTGGAAATTTTAGATTTTTTCTTTTTAGTTTTTTTTTTTTTTTTTT
>NW_019446157.1:0-1366 GCF_002814215.2 Seriola lalandi dorsalis
ACCTGTGTGGAAGCATCTGAGGTCAGAGGAAACTTACGAAATACAAAAAAGTGAAAAATAAAACTTTAAGGAGACTCAAAAGCCTTAGATAACGTACAGGTTTTCAGTTTAGCCTTAAAAGTGTCCACGGAGGGGGAACACTTAATTAAACATCTAAACTGTTCCAAATCTTTGGGGCAGCTACAGCAATTACACAATTACCCTTTCCCCTTAGTCTCGACCTATAGCGACAGCCAGGAGGAGGTGGTCTGAGGACCTGATAGGTCTGGGGATGGAAAGGGGGAAAATGAACTCTGAGATGTACTGGGATGCCAGACTGTGTAAAGCTTTAAAAAAAAATAATAAAAGAAACTAAATTCGATACTTGACTGGTTGTGAGAGCACAGATGCAAGTGCAGATGAGGTGTTATCTTTCTTCCTGGTACCAGTAAACAGTCTAGCAGCAGCATTCTGCAAGACAAGGAAGCTAATGCACAAACAGATAGCACTGCAATAATCCAGCCGAGAGGAAATTAAGGCATTTATGACAACCTTCAGATCATTAAAGGAGAGGTATGGTTTGAATTTGGTGATGTTTCTTAGGTGGAAATAGAAATCTTTCACAACAGTGTTTTTAATAAAGAGAATGACTGACAGTGACCTTTCTCTCTCTCTCTCTCATACCTTGGGAAATCACAGCCCACCACTGAAGTGACTGATTTAATCACAAGTAGCCAAAAAGTTCAGATAAGTGAACTTTACTAAATAAAACAACAGGGTGTATAGGAATAAGCGGGTTTACATATATTTGTGTGGTTTCTGAAAGAGGAGAAATTAATGACAGAAGAATAATATATTACAAACTATTACATAAAATAACATCTTGCTTAATCAACTTAACTGTCGTGCTTAGCATTGCCACAAGGTGGAACTATGAGGCACAATGATGCCAGATAAGGAACAAGCAACCACTTATTCATCAAAGCAGGCTGAACTTATTAATAAATTCCCGCTATGAGATTCACACACAAGATAATGTGACTACAATATAAGGCTGAAATAGACATACAGCCAATGCAGCAAATTTGAAAGTGCAGCCATATAAGCAGCTTTTTTTTTTGGCGTTTTTATGCCTTGCTATAATATGACTTTCTATGCCTTACTATGGCTGCACGGTGGCGCAGTGGTTAGCGCTGTCGCCTCACAGCAAAAAGGCCGTGGGATCTTTCTGTGTGGAGTTTGCATGTTCTCCCCGTGCAAGTGTGGGTTCTCTCCGGGTACTCCGGCTTCCTCCCACTGTCCAAAGACATGCATAATGGGGACTAGGCTAATGGGATACTCTAAATTGACCATAGGTGTGGCTGTGAGTGTGAATGGTTGTCTGTCT
>NW_019446158.1:0-1677 GCF_002814215.2 Seriola lalandi dorsalis
TTTTTTTTTTTTTCTTTTGGCTGATTTTGACAGTGCTCTAAGTATAACTCAATGAAACTTTTTTATATAGTTGCAGTTCTGAGTATTTTACCATAAAACAATTAACAGCACAGATTTTACGGGGACAGCAGTTCATAAAAGTATACTCATCTGTCAAAAAAAGCCTAAATTGCCTGAAGAATGAAGTATGTTTCTGTAATAGCAGCACTCTCAGCACTTGGTTAACAACTATCAGCCAGAGCTCAATGAAGCTGCCCGCAGGAAGGATCTCTAGTGCTTCACAAACTTGCCAAGCACTTCTCAGCAAGTGGGCTCAGACACATCTGAGGGGAAAAGTCCCGGTGCTGCAGCCTACAGGCTTATAGAGACACCCGTAGCAAAATCCCTTATTTTCCAGCCCTATAGCTTAAATATCAGCCTTTGGGGAGCCAAGCTGTCTTACTCTGTGCTGAATTCTTGAGGCATGCAGGCCAGACAACAAAACAACTCTCAGCTGTGGTTAAGAGGCTTGGGAATCAAAAATTTAAAAAAAAAACCCAAAACAAAACATATACCTCCCCCCAAAAAGCTGAATGGCTGAGGCAATCTCAGCCACATTCTGATATGAGCCAGAGTTTCAGACTCCTGTGCCGTGTTCAGCATGCACATGGAGGAACCATACTTCCCAAAAATTAGTGAGAAAAGTCAAAACCTCACAGCAACAACTTTCAATGAGCCTTAACCCTGTGTGATTTATCAGGGCACATCATGCCATGCCAGGCGCTGTACAACACATGGACCGGAAAAAATTTCCCTTACAGTTGACAACTTCTTTCCAGCCATCTTTGTGTTCTTTAAGAGCCCATAAAAACCAACAAAGAGTTACACAAATGCATATGGAGACATTTTTCTAATTACATAGTAGCATGATATTTTACTGCCTTGGTTTGTGGTAGAAACAGTCAGAGCGGGGAGAGCTGAAAAGCTCATTCATTTCAGTCTCAAACTCCCCCCCCTCAATTCAGATTTCATATTCTGTGTGCGAACCCCAAACTTAAAATATGATTACACAAGTGCACGATCACTTTACGGCCGCTTGTTTTCCACTGTAAGACAAACATTTTCACTTTTAAATGCCCTCTATCGTTTTACAACTGCATTTGAGTCCCGTTAATTTCTAATATATAAGTGTTCGAAAGCCCACATTGTTCAAGTGAGATTTATGTGTTATATAGTGTGTTTGCATAGAGAACTTATTTTTCCCACTTTATCGAATGCGTCTCAGTTTTACCGACGTTCCTGAATGCACCACCTGTGTGCATGCTTCTGCTCCGTTAGTGTTCTCCTTTCTTCCATGCGGTCAAGAGCAGACAGTTTTCCTTCACCTCATGCAGCATTAGCTATCCTGATTCCCTGTTTTCCCGCTGTGTGTGAATGAGAAGTGGTGAGTGTGATTATTAGGTTATGTTTAATGATTATTATATTATTGTTTGCACAACTAATATTATGCTAGTGCAGTATTAAGCTAGTTTACTGTTTCTATGATAGTAAAATGTTTGTTTATTTGTTTGTATTATTGTTGCAGACCACAGCTAAATAAATGAAGGATACTTCAATCTGACTGCCTCCGTGTTCTCTTACCAAGACACATTATCCCTACCTTGCCGCTCTTATACAACCAGTTTCCTGGAGAACCCA
>NW_019446159.1:0-1373 GCF_002814215.2 Seriola lalandi dorsalis
TGTGTGTGTGTGTGTGTGTGTGTGTGTGTGTGTGTGTGTGTGTTTGTGTGTGTGTGTGTCTGGGAGGGTTTACAGCTTCTCAAAGCTAATTCAGGATGGGCTCTTTACGAGACAGTCTGACACCCAGAAAGCAAAGACAGATACAGACCAACACAGGCGGAAATATTCACACACACACACACAGACGCCCTCACACAGGTCATAGGGCCGGGCACTGAGCTCTAACATACACATTATATTCCCATCTGCGGACGCCGTGAAAGCTTTGATGTGTGTCATCTGTTGAACGCTGCTGGCCGCATTTTTTTCTCACTCTACCACACACACACAAACACACACTTTTTATACACTGCCCTACCTCCTTGAAGCACCAGGCACACTGTGGTCCACGACTGAGACACTCTGTGCAAGAAGTGATACTGGTAGACCGACACGCACTGTTACCTGCGGACGGGGGAAGGAGGAAGAGCAGAGAGGAGAAGAGAAGAGAGAAATGTGTCATTAGCATATAAAAGAGTGTGTGTGTCAACACTCATTAACCATGCAGCAGAGGCCCCTCTGGATATTAAGAGATCTCATAAACACTTTTGATCATCGAAGCACCACTTAGCATCTCATAGGAGGCTATTCAGAACAGTCATGTAGTGGGAAAACGTCTGGGAGTGTGGGAACAGGTGCTTGAGTTGTTGGAGTGGTGCAATGGATCATTTCCCCCACCCACACGCAGTCATGCAGGCACACACACAGAGGGCATCTAATCATGAGTCAATCAGTGAAGGCTACATACGAACGCATGTAGGCTATTAACGAAGTGGCAAAATCTGCCACAAATCTGTCATGGTGCAAGATGCTTTTCCACAACATTAGCAAGATTGAGATGTAGACTGAAAATTCTTACGAGGTGACAAAGGGCACAAAATGGACCTGAGGCTTAAAGTAGTGGGATGAATGATTCATTGAAGTGAATTATCTGCTGAAATCCAATTTTCCAGAGCCACTTCACTGAGATACAGAGCTGGAATGTAGGACAGAGAAAGGCTGCAGGTCCTAGCATCACTAACAAGCAGCTGTGACCCAATTAGCACTGCTGGCCTCTGGCAAACTCCTGAATAGGTGAAGCATTTAACTTCTATTTATAACAAATCAATACATGCTGAAACAAGAGGTTGATGTTGACTAGACTGCAGAAGGTTCAGCGGCTTCCCTTTAAACATAATTTGTGTCTTACTGTTTAATAAGACAACTTATAAGCCTTGTGTTCAAATGTTCACACTCTCCCTAAAACATGTGATGTTGTGGAAATATAATCTTAAAATGCTCTTAAAAAGGCTCCTTTTAAAAAAACAGGGCATTTAAGCATTTGGAGCAACCAT
>NW_019446160.1:0-2188 GCF_002814215.2 Seriola lalandi dorsalis
TCTTCAGACTTTCTTGTGATTTCAAGCTTTGCTAAAACTTTCTGCAGTGTGAATAAAAAAAAAAAAAGGAAAACAACTTCCTGGCGTACCTGTGTCCTCTTGGTGAGGTGCTGAATGAGTTGTTAGATGAGAAGCAGATGCTGGAAATCAAAGTGAGACGTGTATTCAGACACGAAGCAACAAAATAACAGAGAGGCAGACATGCATGCTGGAGCTGGCACAGGAATAACAAGATGGACAAGCTGTGCAAAAGTCTCGCTCTCTCTCTCTCCCTCTCTCTCTCTCTCCCTCTCTCCCTTCACCCACCCCACCTCTCCTCAAATCCATGACATAACAGTTGGCTGGAGAGGAGTCAGTGGTGACTTTGCTGTCTGTCCAGAGTGAGAAACGCCATCAATAATGTAAGTAAATAGTGAAAAAGAAATAACTGTTTAACTCTTGAATGTTGAATCAGACTTTGACCCGTGCGTTCACAGTCTGTGAAGGGTCGACAGAGGTCAGTGGGTGAGTGTTTCACTCAGGTTAACAGTGTGTGGAGTTGTATGGTCACTGTCCAAACAGCAGATTATCAGTGAGCCCGCACTGTGCTCAGCATGAGTGGAAAATGCATGTCAGACCGGGAGAAGGGCTATTTCTAAAGCTGAACTTTCCAACTTCTAGTTCCCTCTGCTGGCAGGACGCATTACAAGACTGGAAACTATGTCAGGAGTCACTTGCACAGCACCAACAAGTATATTGTATCTACACAGTTGAAATTCTTTTACTCCTGACATGCAGACAGACCTTTACTAATCTACTGGCTCTTCTATTTTTTGAAATTATCAATATTGACTCACTATTAAAAACCTATATAAAAACATATCATGGCCATTACTTTGCTAAAGGAACATTTAGATGCTCAGTCCGTAAACAGAAAATTGTCTTCAGCTACTCAATAGATATTTTTAAACTTCAAGTTTAAGTTTTTTTTTAGTTTAACTGTAAAAAAAAAAAAAATGCAGTTATAATAAAATACTTTATTTTTAACCACAATAGATCTAATAATATTAATGTAGGATAATCATGATAAGAATGTAGAAATATTGCTTTCTTAGTTTCAAACGTTTTAGTATAAAAAGCTGATCGGCTACATAAAACATCTTTATCTCATATATTAGTAAACATATTCATAATAAGACTTGTAATGTAAGCAGATGTACTGTAAATTAAAACGGGCAATGATCTTTTAAAGTTAAAATAATTATCGTTTGATTTAAATGTTTACATACATACGTTTATATTTACTATAATTAAATAAAGCATTAAACTGAGAAACAAGTCACTGAAATAAATAACTCACTAAATAAAAGAATGAATGAACATTTTCTTCGTTTACATTAAGGTAAACGGGTCTTATGTTCTCGCACGTGATTGGCTGCTTCCCGGAAGTAAACATCATGTGACCTCGCAAATCAGCTGATCCCCGTAGACATCTTTACTAGTCACGACTGCGGCGATTATTTCAAACCTCCTCCTCTGTGATTCTCCGGTAAATAATTATCGATTTAAAGCTCGCCTTGCAGGATTAAAATTTTATTTTTATTCACGGCGGCCTCCTTCATCTGTCAGTGCGTTTGATTTGACTGTTCTCTTGCGTTTTTCTGTGACAGGCCCGGGCGGATCTCTGACAACTGCAGCCATGGCGCTCAGCGATGCCGATGTACAGAAGCAGGTAATGAACCGTTTTAACCTTCAAAATGACACCAATCAACCATTTATCTAAAGCTACTGTTGAAGGGCTTCACGCGCTGTTATGTGTCTTATTACAACGCTGAGAAATGTTTCTGCTCGCTTTAGTTCTAATTGGAAATGTGTGTGTCGAGGAAAATGACATTGAGAGAGCTGCAGTGGGTTAGCATTGAGTTAAACACAAACATCAGCTGTTAAAACATGTTTGTCTGGGGTTTTATGAATTATTGGGTGATAGTTATATATCAACACAAGCAGCCATTTTGTAGCCGGTGTTGTGTGGCAGTTTCAGCTGATATGCAGAGGGTCATATTTCCAAATGATCACATGATGAACACATGCTACGGCCTTGATGAGGAACTTGGAGAGAGTGAGACACAGTCTGGACTCAGACAATGGGAAATCTCAGCAAAGGCTGAAAATAAGCTTCACGAGCGCTAATGTGAAGCTACAGGAGTCA
>NW_019446161.1:0-1392 GCF_002814215.2 Seriola lalandi dorsalis
CACACACACACACACACACACACGGACTAGAGACACACACTCTCCCTGTGCCTTCACACCTCCTGCGCTCTCCCGCCTCGCGTTCTCACAGTAGCACTCAGACTGATGGGATCACACCTGCATGTAGAGCAGAACAGTCTGCTCCTGTTCACTTCCCAGATGCTGCGAGTTGGACATGATGACACTTGCCGTGCCATTAAGTTAGGACTGAACTGCCGTCAGGGCTCGAATCCCACTGCGATCGAGTGCTTTATTAAACCAGTTCAAGCATGAATGTTAAACAGAAAACAAACAAAGCCGAACCACGTCCTCAGAGTAGCATCGCTTTTCATATCACTCTGGGAATGGACACCTGCTCTGATGCGGTTCGTGAGAGGTCAGCAGCTTCCTTATGACCTTTCCTTTTAATCAACACACCTTTATGAGAACGACAAATCTGAAATATTTATATTTAAACTGGATATATTTTTTTATATTTTTCCACCATATAATTTCAGAGGTATACTGTTGCCAAATGTGACAAAAACTCTCCTTCACAAATGTAAAAAGTTTTTCTCTTTGCTGCAGTTTGTGTGATGTTGACATCTCAAAGATTCATATTGCTGGCTTAGGAAATCTTGTCATTAAGGTAATAGGCACCATAGGACAGGTTTTCGAGAGGAAAAACCAGGAGGAAAATGGTAACTAGAAAATTGGCGGAACATCTGCCCCGAGGCAAAAATTCAAAAACAAACTCGTGACCGGAGGAGCGAGGAAAATCTGGACAGGGAAGCGAATGAGACACGCTTTTTTGCTCCTTCAACAACTCCTGTTAAGATGCCCTTGAGCAAGGTGTTTAACGGCCGACTGCTTTGATGGAGCTGCTGACTGGCACCAGACTGTGGTTCTACTGGGCAGCTCCCAGGTCTTAATGTCCGTAACTGAGTGAGTGTGAAGGGCGTTACTGAATAAAAGCACACTGCAGAGCTTTTCTGGGTATATACAGATAAAAACAAATAGCCTTGATGGCCAGCTAAATGCTAATGTAATTGCTCTCTGTTTGTCTAGACAGAGCATTTAAGGCTGCTTGGGAAATTTTCTAAATAAATATGCATCTTTCAATCTGTGTCCAGAGGTCAGGCGGAAGCTTTTACTGGAGATGGGGAGAAAAGCAAGTCGAAGTCATTTACTGTTCCCCTCGCTAAATGCCTGGAACACTGTATTTTGAAGGCACACGGCTAAATGAAAAGGCGCCAGATGTCTTGATGGGGGAAAACTACCTGTAATTTGTTCAGCCAGTAGAAAGGTTCATATATATATATATATATATATAAAAATATATATATATATATATATTTATATATATATATATATATATATATAAATATATATATATATAGAAAGAAAAAAAGG
>NW_019446162.1:0-1400 GCF_002814215.2 Seriola lalandi dorsalis
GTCAGACAGGATGTCATACGATCTAGTTTTGATCAAACATACCCCGTCCCAAACTGTCCCCATCCTCACTGAAACCAAAATGATGATTTCTTCTCTCCTCTTTTGTGTTGTTTTATTCATATAAACTTCATTCATTGGTTCATTCATTTGTTTCAAAATTAGGTTTTCCTTCAACGTACAATCACAGAATACCTGATTAACAAAGATATCTGAAACACTTAGGAATAATTGCAGTCTCAAGCATCAAGTTAGGTGAAAATATTTTTGTTAATTAAACAGTCCTACTTGTCTCTCTCTCTCTCTCTCTGTTCCTCTTAGTCAGCCTGTGCTGACCACGGTGCAAGTTCAGCAGGAGGAAACGGCTGAGGACTTGATCCAAGCAGTTACTGGTGTTTATGGCCTCTGCTGCTCACATTTGGTTCATATTCAAAAAAGGAAGAAAAAAAAAAGTCTGCTTCTGCTTACTTCGCTTCACCTCTTCGGTGCTGTCGTCTCCCTCTGTCCCCCTTACCTTCCCTCACCCCTCGCCTCTCCTTCCCTCACCCACATTATCCTCCACTTTAAGTTTCATTTCTTCTCTTCAAACCTCTCTTCCCCCCACACCTCTGTTTTGTGTCTCTCTGTGCTTATCTACATCTTTTCCAATTCCCTTTGCCTCCACTCTCACTCCTCTTCTTTTTCATCCTCTCTTCCCCCATTATCCCACCCTCTCTTGCTCTCTCCTTTTTCTTCCAAACTCATTGCTCTCAAACACTCTCTTCTCCTCACATCAACCCCTCTCTGCCCTCCTCAGTCCCACATAACTTAATTCCCATCGGTTCTTACATCTTTTTGCACTTAGACACAGCTTGTGTAACATAGGAGACGTGTTCCCTGAAAAATAAACTGTTTCTGAAGCTGTGTCCACCGAACATCTGCCCCGCTCTGTAAAACAGCAACAGCTTCTCAGAAACTCAGAATGCCACAACATTTGAAATCAGCCCCAAATGATCTGCAATCATGTGACACAGCAGTCATAAACTGGCAGGTTCTTATCAGCTTTGGTGCAAAAGTTGTATAACAAGGGATGAGAGTAGAGAGATTTAAGGGTATTTTCAGGGAGGGCTGCTTTTTGGTGAGATAAAAACCAAACTGGCTTGTGGCTTTATATTTGGATTCCGGTAATCATTTGGACACCCCACAGTACGAGACAGGAAACAAACTGACTCAACTTAGCCCTGAAACTTCAGCATGCTTTTGATTGAGTATATGCTTGTTGAAACAGATTTGGATCGGTAGCCGCAGCTCGGCATCCCCATGTTGGAAACATTTGTGTTCTGAGCTTTTCAAACAGAACCAGACCCAAACACTTTTAAGAGATGAGCAGATGAGCAGATCTGAGGACACACACACACACACAC
>NW_019446163.1:0-1813 GCF_002814215.2 Seriola lalandi dorsalis
TCCTCCTCCTCCTCCTCCTCCTCCTCCTCCTCCTCCTCTTGTAGAAAGATTTCCCCCACTTTGCCTCCCTGCCCTCCTAGGAGCCTGCCTGGGCTGCTAGAAACATATTGATTTTGCATAAAGAATAATTAAGTGTCCTGTTGTGACTGTTGTGCTGCTGAATACTTAACAGTGGAGAGCACTGCGCAATAGCGCAACGGCCTCCTACTGTTATACAGAGCAGCATAAATCAGAAGATGAATCTAATAGTTGTGGGGTTGCATCGTTAGAGCAGATAGTGAACAAGCAGCAGCAGCAGAGGCTGGACCAACATGCTTTGCTATGCTTGCAAATATTCAGTCATTGTGTAATGTTAAAAAAATACACTGATGCAAGACATCACAAAATTTTGTCATGCCTGAGCCTAACTTGGAGTATCATTAAAATAAGCAGAGGGCAAGTGAGGGTTTTAAGGCAGCTGGAATTACTAAAAAGATTGGCCTCCTTTTCCTTCATCTGCCTGAATCCCTTTCAGAGAGCTTCAGACCCATGCTGGTTATTCTCCACTAGCACCCATTCCCAGAGCCGAGGATTACTGTCACTCAGGGGGAGGATGCGTCACTTCACATTTAGGCAGAAACTCTTGTGTTTAGTTTAGCTAGATAAAGGCAGATTGAAGAAGTGAATAATATATTTTAAACCGCCAGTACCACAAGAAATATTCAAGAATAAAATGACACAAAAAGTATTTTCTTCCAAAAGCAAATATTCACCATTAAAGAAATATAGTCTCCCCACACAACTACTCTCGTGATGAAATAATATTAAAGTTGTAATGTTCACAGATATTCACAGATATCTATATAACTTACTCTGTTGATCATCTTTTGATCATTTTGATGAATTTGACTGATCTACTTAGTGAATTTTCAAGCAAAAATGCCAAATATTCACTGGTTCCAGATTTAATCATGCAGATTTGATGGTTTATTTTTCCATGTATGATGTCAAAATCTACATGTCTCTGAGTACAGGACTCTTGATGAATTAAACAAACTATCTGAACCCATCACCCTGGGCTGTGAGAAATAATGCACATTTTCCACTATTTTCTGACATTTTATAGACAAAAAGATCAATCAGTTAATTGAGTAAATAACTGATAGTAAATTCATTATTGGATTATGTAGCAATTAAGCAAAGGGAAAATAAAAATAGCAGGCGGGTGTAATTACGATCTTCATCTGCAAGTGATTTTTCTGCACTGATAACTTCCACCACCTGCAGAATTAAAGAGGGGGTGAGCTCCCTCATGGAGCTGTGAATACTATAGAGCACTGTAACTGTGAAAGTGCAGGCAATCAATAGGTTAATTAAGAGATTAATTAAGTGTAACTGTGAGAGACAACTCCCACAAGGTCAGGCCAAGAGAAGAGACAAGCCTTTCATATTAAATCTGAATGCAAAATTGTGTCAAGGAGGTAATTCTTAATGATTCGGATTGATTAAACGGTCAGTAGGCTGCAGACATGCCTTGCTTGACCTTCAGGTCAGATGGTCTTGTTATAGAATACACCCGAGAGCTGAGTAAAAGAGATTGTCTAGTGAACTATACTTCAGCATATCAGGCTGAAGTTTTATGATGACGTGATGCTTTGGGACATTCACAGCGTGCAAAGGATTAAAAATCTTGAGTAAACAAATGCAACATGGAGGTTCATCTGAGAGAATGCCACTCCAACTCGCAAACGGACTGAAAAACCAGGAGCCAGTCCTCTGCATCACAAGCTGTAAAAACTGCAACCCTGAAAAGTCACATCCAATCCAGGATCTG
>NW_019446164.1:0-1400 GCF_002814215.2 Seriola lalandi dorsalis
ACAGAGAAGCTTTCTGTTGTTGTGTCTCCTCCAACACTAGTAACCAATAGCAACCAGGGCGCCAGTCAGTTTTGGCATCATAAAAAATCCCCTATTTTATGTTCTGTGGTCAGTGTTTAAAAACGAGGCAACTTAATTAGAAATTATCTGTGTATCTATTTGTGTATTTATAGTTTTTTGTATTTATGAAAACGCCATAGATAATTTTTATCTTCTAGTATCAAACTAATTGCCAAACACCGTGCAAATATTTTGTGACATTAATATATCGCTTGTACTATCCTTATTTTAGCACGTGCAATATAAAAATAAAAAGGCCATCATTCAGAAGGCAGCATGTAGATCTCTACAAGCACAAATAGGTAACGTTAGGTAAACCCCAGTTACGTAATGTGCTCAATATAGCTAGAAACTGCAGAAACATACGAAGTACCATAAAGCATAGTGGTTGAAACTTTTAGAAATATATCTGCTTATTAGTGTAGCAAATACACTCATTTGGCACCATGTGTAACTCGCTTGGTTGCTCTTCCCCTGAGCTCGACCGCCAAGACGATTTTCACTCATTAGCTAGGATGTGCTAACCGCTCTTAGCAAACTTACAGCTAACAGGCTACATCCTCAGGTAGCTTATGGCCATGCTAAGTTTCAGGGTTGTTGCTTGTTATCAAACACCACTATTTAACTATATGTGCTCTGACGTGTATATTATAGAGGAAAACGCACAACAATGCAGTTGAGGTATATGTGTGTTGTGCGTTTAGCGAAAAGTAACGCTAGGTGAGCTACAGAACATTAGCTGGTTGGCTAAGAACGTTAGCCAGCCGTTGGCATGTAATTTAGCTAGCCCCGGCAACATCGTGAACCTGCTGCTCAGTTTCGCCTCTGCACTTCCAACTTACAAAACAGTTGCCCTTTGATGTCGGATCCGCAAGGAGCTTAAACCTTCTTACTAAGAACGTCTTATCTTAAATTAAATCACTTACACGTGTTCGTTGCCATTATTCATTCTTCTGGACGTGATGTCCATCTCAACGTCGGCCATTTTCCTCAGCTGAGGGGCCTTTTCTTTTTCGATTGTTTTGCTCACAGAGGTGCAACAATATCAAAACACTGACACGCCACCTATTGTACTGGCGGTACACTGCAGTCCGGATTTGTGCAGTGAAATTTATCTTGTGTCCACCAGAGTGTGTAATTTTAACCTTTCAGGCCAGAATATCATCATTTGGTTTCTGCATGAAGTAGGCTACTAATCCTTTAAGAACATTTTCCTGATTATACTTACATAGCATATTTTGAAATAACGAGTAAGTAATTTGTAATTTTACTTAAGCACAGGATTTGAATACTTCTTCCACCACTGACAGGAGGTTTTGATAAAAAAAAAAAAAAAAAAA
>NW_019446165.1:0-2281 GCF_002814215.2 Seriola lalandi dorsalis
TCTGCTTTTGTAAAGTCAATATTTCAACATGTCCAATACTTTAAAACCTAAGCCTTAAAAACAAATGACATTCTCATCAGCTGTACTTAAATGCTAATTACCAAATGTTAGCATGTTGATAAACTAAGACACAGTGAACATTATACTTGCTAAACAGTAGTATTTAACTTGAAGTGATGTTGCAATCTCTTATTGCATGCAAGAGGCAGCACGTGATTGGCTGCAGCTTCGCTTTGAAAGCATTTAGTGAACAATCATGATTGACAATCAAATCATGATGAACATAGTGCATTATACATTATTATATATACAATATAGTGGCGTGACAGGCCACAGAGCCATGCCTCTAGCTGGCATATACAATGAACTCTTATTGTGAAAAGAAGCAGTAAGAAATAACATTTGATAGTGATGAGACGAGTTTAAAAAATACATTTGATTATTCCACTATTGTATGGTGTATAAATAATAACAATAAAAGTAATATAAATGCTGTACTTATATAATTATTCATTCCTTAATGTCTTGTTTATTTTAAATCTGCACAATAACAACCACTACAATCCTTAATGACTTGCAGTAATAAAAAGTTCCTGCCCATAAAACAAATCCTCTGGAGGACAGTTTCTTAATTTTTCACATTTCGTGGCATGTCAGATTTCACCTCCAAACTTGTATCATATTGGTATGTTAAGCATTTGAACTTGACCTTCATTTGGATGCTGTTAATTTCTCACTTTGGATGTGAGAGCGGAGTGGAGAGGCTGTGTTGGGAGCAGGGCAGACAAATACGCTTAAATAGATGTGGTAATCGACTCAACTAGGAAAATATTTGAGAAATGTGCAGGCTGAGCCCAGACCGGGCGGTTTTGTCATCTCTGTTCAGTCTCTCCTCAGTAATGTCAAACAGGATCATAATAATCATCCGGTGTCAGAGGGGAATTCACTTCTTCCTACATGGAGCTTTAATTTGGACACTCTGAGGTCAGGTCGTTGTTGTCATGAGGGAGAGTGTAAATTAAATCAGAAGTATATTTAGGTGAAGTGGACTGATGCAGGGTGTCGACGGCTGCCCTTTGTCACTTCTCTTAATATGTAACCAGTTGGGAAACTCTTGATTACGTGAGGTCCTTGAAGCGTTGCTGCAACCTCTGATTTGCAATCTTGGTTGCCCAAGACAGAGACGGCAGACAGGAAGTTTTCATCCAAACAAGCGCAACAATTGTGAACAAATGAATCGTGAACCTAAAAAAAAAAAAAAGTAAACCATTAACTACATAATGTTTGACCAAAGGCAGCAGAAAGTCTTTATGACAATTACTCCCCTGTATTTATAAATATATGGCTTTTTACCCGCTGATATATCTGGTGACATGCTTCTGATGAGCTGAATGAGGAGATGAAGTGAGTATGATGTTGTATTACTGGGTGGTGACACCTTTTAAATAGTGAAGTGGAGCCACATGACGCAGAAAAGGAGGAATTTGACCATTTAACACCTTAACATCAAAATAACTTTAAAGACTTTAAAGAGTTATATTTAATGGTTTAAAGATATTTTATTTTTCTATATATACCGTGGCAATAGCAAGACAATGATGCAGTTAATGAGGCTATTGGTAAAAACAATAGACTTTTGAATGATAGAGATGTACGACGATGTGAGATGACATGGTCAAAGTTTTTGCTAAAATACTTACAAGTAATAATGGACACGGGTACATTTTATGGCATAAAGAGTTTGAGGACAGTGACAGTGAGAATTATCAATTTAAATTAAACTAATACATGATCAGAAGGCTGAGTCTTCCAAAATATTCCCCACAAAAAGCATAATTCATACAGCAGAGATTTAAAGCTCATTTCAAACTCACAGGATTCATATTCCCGTACTAAACATCGGTTGTCTTTCTAACCTGCTGACATAAAAGCATATCAATCAAATTTGGTCCAGTATAGCTGCACTGTTATGTTCCTGGTGTAAGTAATTCATACATTTGCACAAACACCGTCCCTTGTAGTTTTGATGCCACCCAGTGGCCACCAGAGGACACAGCAGCTTCTTCAAAACAAGGTTTCTTCTGCTTATCTGACCCCACGCTTTCAAACAGGAAGGTACGGCAGTTATATTAATGTAGCGCATTTAATTACAAGAAAAGATACAGCATAGCACAGTATAATACAAGGTAATGCAACAATAACAAGAAGAAAAACTCAAGAAATCCAGAAAAAAATCATAACCCTTGAAAAAAGTTAGACACAGCTGAGACAGATCTCAGGT
>NW_019446166.1:0-1398 GCF_002814215.2 Seriola lalandi dorsalis
CCCTGATCCAGGACCATCAAACTGCATATGCCCAAGATAGATAACGTTCATCCTCCCAGACAGGAGCAGTGTTGGAATAAACGAGACTGTCCTCCTGAACAAAACGAGCCCATAGGTCGTCTGTGCAGCAGGTTGTTATGACCCATCGTTACATTTTGTGGCGTAGTATAAAGAACTACTGTCCACTACACGATATCCATTCTTTGCTTTGCTCAGCTTCAAACATTAAAATGATCAGAAGGGTTACTGTTTAATTTGCCAAATCAGAAACCAGTGGAATTCAAAGTGTACACTGCCGACATATGAAGTGTAAATACAAGCTATCGTGTATGAAATGGACTTTCTCACTTAACGCAATTGGCTCCAAAAACAGAACGACATGGGATTTGTTTTATGCAAACACGTTTTCATGCAGAAACATCATGTTTTTACTTTGCGGTAGCTTCACTGTTAACTAGCTCTGTGTCATTCCTCAGAGAAACGCCTTTGAAAGGCGCCTCGGATTGAGAGATCTCCAAAATTTATACTTCTGTGGCTTCTCTGTGAGCCCCCCTCTGAATTGTTGACATTTCCTGACCCTGATTTCTGAGTTTGCAGCTATGATTAGGATTCCCAGTGGAATAGCCTCAGATGCAGACATGCTGCAGTTGGCCAACAAGGCTCTCTGGTTTTCAGTTCTCCTCGGAGCCAGCCGATCTCCTTTGGATGTAGAAATAGAAATCTCAATCTGCTTCTAATTGTAGCTGCTCAAAGGCCTGCCCATGCCACGAGCACGCAGGCAGAGAATCAGCGGAGCTACCCGAAGCTCTAACGGACCTGACTGATTAAAAAATAATAACTATGTGACTGCAAACGGTGACTGCCAGACTTACCAGTTTCTGTAATTCAAAAAACATAACCTTGAAATGCAGTAGCACACATTACTATCACCTTTTCTCCACACTTAACAGTGACCTCACCACACACAGCTTTGCAGTAGCTGGAACGAAGTTTACTCTAATTAAAAGTTTTCATGTGTGAAAAACCTTTGGAGCACCCATTAGATAAGTATTGTAGAGGCTTTGGAGAATACATTCATTCAACTTAAACACTTAAGGCTGCACTAATCTATTTTCATTTTTTAAACAAGTCCTCCAACCTGAACAACCGTAGGTAGAGGTAATAAGCTAGTTTGCCAACATTTTAGCCATATCAGCTTTACAAGGCTAAAATGCGATATGTAAAATGTGTGAGATACTGAGCCCACTATCTGCCTAGCACCAAATAGTAAAGTTAGCAGCTAGCTGTAGTGAACATAATGGACAATCTCTACCTAACGAAGACCAAATGATGTTTCTCAGGAGTTTGTGAAGATGAATCCACAGCTAAAAGGGGCGTAATTGTTAAACCTACATTCAC
>NW_019446167.1:0-1412 GCF_002814215.2 Seriola lalandi dorsalis
GTTCTGTGTTTCTCGATTTGTTTCTTTTGATTAGAGTTTTTTCCTCCTCCTGGAGAGGTTTTGTTTCTCAGTTTTCAGAGTTAGTGTCTAGGATTTTATAGCCATTTGTTTATCACTCTGTCTGAGTTCTCAGGAGAATTCAATAAAAGCATCTTGTTATTCTAAATCTCTGCATCTGAGTCCTGCTTTGAGTCTCGGCCTGACACCTGTATGCATTGGCAAGGTCCAGCAACACGACATGCAGGTCTCCTTTTTCTCTTTTCACCCTCTGGATCTGTTCCCACAAGTTAAGTGTTCCTTTGAAGTCGAGTGTTTGTTAAACTCATGGTCTTGCTCAGCAGCACTTTTCCCATCCTAGTAGCCTCTCACTGGGAGTCCACTGGGCTACATGCACTGCTAAACATCCTACAAGTGTGGCAGAATGCTGTATCTGCCTTCACGCAGTATTCCAGCCATCCATGTCTCTAAGGACACAAAAGAGTGATTCCAGCGTACTGCTGTAAAACTACTTGATTTGGTCTCTCACTTCCAAGATCATTTTGAGGCTGAAGTTATGGTCCACTAACTGTCACATCTTATCCTATTGATGACAACAGCAGGGCTCCAGTTGTAGGTGTAATAGCTTGCTTCTTATGATTTTGTCCCTTCCTCATCCCACAGCCTGTCTTTCTTCTGATTCAAAGATTGACAACTCTATATTTTTGTTGGCTGATTTCCCTGTAAAATTAAACCACTTTCTCATATTCATTACCATTAGAACTGAAGGCTCCATCAACTTGAATGTACTGAGTCCCAACACATACTATATCTTTCACCGTGCCCTGACTGTGATGCTCTTCATTCCTCTAGCTCTGGGTCTGGTCCATCCTCTTCAGATTCACTTTCGTGCTCAGAATTGATTTCCACATTTTCTTCCTCTTCTGACATGTCCTTCTCGTCCACTTCAATTGCTGTCTCAATCTCTTGTATTATTCACTGTGAGTTTCTATAAGCACACCAGCTTTTGCTCACGTTGCTGGATTCCACTGGCAATGGATAAATGTGAAGATGGCGCTGGTGGCCCCTCCTTTATGTATCAGTCAGAAGAGTATAGAGATAAGTCCTGTTTTCATTATATTGTTGTTTTTTTTTCCCCCATAACCACTCTTTTTACACCTCCATCTTTTGCTACACCTTAGGTAATGTGACTTGTGGTTGTTCCTCACAAAGAATGTTCTATGTAAAAAAAATAATTGTATGAATTCTCCATAAATAAAAAATGTAAAAATATACAAATGTAAAATGTAAAAAATTACATTTAGTAGTAAAATTCAGCCTTGTCTTCAGAAGTTATCACTTACTGTTGAGTAAGTTCACCCAAGTCATTATGAAAATAATGATGATCCACGGACACTGTCTTGCCCATAACATGG
>NW_019446168.1:0-1593 GCF_002814215.2 Seriola lalandi dorsalis
GCAGAGATTCTCTGGAGTAAAGACTGCAGGATGATGAGGTGGAGAAGGGAAACTATAGGAGGATAAAATGAGGGAGAGGAGGGAGAAGGAGAGAGAAGGGGTGAAGACAGGGGGAGGCGTGCGGTCATGATTTAGGACGGGGATTTTCACAAACACGTGTACACAAAGACACACAAAGACACACACACATGCCTCCTTCTGCTGTCACCCAGACTAACCAGCCCTTCCCAGGAATGTCCATCTGCAGCTACGGCTTTAGAGCCTCGTAATGCCCCTCTGCTAAAACACCAGCGAGTGTGTGTGTTTGTGTGTGTGTGTGTGTGTGTGTGTGTGTGTGTGTGTTTTCTCATCCCACCCAGAGACTGTGTCAGCTGCTTAGGGACGGAGGGAGTCAGGGGCATGCAGAGGGATGTTGATGCCACACCCTAAAATGTGTGTGTGTGTGTGTGTGTGTATTTGTGTGTGAGGGTGGGGTGAGGAGACAGCTGAGATTCCGGTTTCACCCCGAAAAAGACAGGAATTAGAAGCATCCTCTGATGCAGAGAACATGCACACACACACCTCTCGTCAGCCCACGGAGCAACCCCTAAATACAAACACAGATTCCACAGTAGCACATATGTGCAGACAGGACGCCCATGTATAAACATATACATGATAAATAGCACAACTCTGACTGGGACACAGAGAGACAGAGAGGGGGCGTCGTCTTCAGCACAACAAAAGTGTCATTTCTCTCTATGTTCTCATGTCCATCAATTGTTTTTGTTCTCATTAGAGCTGATATAATACCAGAGTTTAAATACAACATGATTTTTATTTTTCAACACTTCACTTATAAACATATTTTTCTGGGAAAAAAAAAGTTTTAATCCAACAAAAGTGGGCAAATTACTCCAATCCTCATTGTTCATCTTGTGTGCTGAGTTGTGCCCCAGTTTCAAACACTACTCAAAACATACTTGTATGAAGCAGCTTTAATTCTTGATTTCAATGCTTTTATCTTTGGCTTGTAGTTTTGACTTTATTTTCTCTGGTCTGCTTTATTGATTTTATTGTTTTAAAAGACATATTTGTAATTCTCCCTCTTATACTTGCCTTGCTAATTGACACTTTCTTCTCTGTGTCTTTTATTGCCTTAATTATTATTATTATTATTATTCATTGTCTAATTACAAATAACCTTGTTGTGAAATAAAATAAAATATAATAAAATAAGTTGAGTATGAAAGACAAACACTTTAAAAAGTAAAAATTTCTATATGTAATATACATTATAATATATGACTGGTTGTTTATGATATATTTCTTTTAACTTTAAAGTTTCTCTTCTCGTCTTTGTCATTTCTTGTATAATAAACCTGATGAAGGTCACAGTCAAAACATATTAGTCTCTTAATAAAGTTGTTGGAGTTTTGACCTCATCAACATTTCTGATTTAAATCAGGAACTATCTGATCAAAGGAATAAGTAATTAACATTATTAATCTGACCAGTTACTTGGTGCAACAGACATATTTACCACCACGGGACAGTGATCTAAAACTTTTGGACCCCACACGCGTGTGTGTGTGTGTGTGTGTGTGTGTGTGT
>NW_019446169.1:0-1589 GCF_002814215.2 Seriola lalandi dorsalis
ACACACTCACACACATATGTTATGGCTGATTAGGCTGGCAGAACCACAGGGCAGTCAGCCCATTGGAGGAGATGATGGAGGGATGAATGGAGAGTGTGAGGGAGAAAAGAAGGAGAGGAGTGAAGGAGGTGGATACTGAGAGAGAGAGGATGGATGGAAGAAAGGATGATGATTGATGGATAGGAGAATGGCAGAAGGTGGCAATCTAATTTTTTCCTCCTTTTTCTAGATGAAGAAAACTGGCTGTTTTCATTAGAAAACAATCACCCTGCTCCTATACAGCGCAGTGGACGATTGCACGATTGCACGACCCCTATACTTTGCTACGCGTGCTCGCGTGCAGATGTGAATAGGGGGTTGAAGTCGTTATCCGGCAGAGGGCGGAGTGAGAGAGTGCGAGAGAGAAAGTGAGGAGTGGGGAAGCAGAAGCTGCAGAGGGCTGGAGCTGCGGAAAGGAGCGGAGCGGAGATGGGCTGCAGCGGATGCCGGGCGGGCCTACGTGCAGCCTGAGTGCGGGTATGAGAGGCGGGAGTCGGGGGTCCTCCGGTTGACTGAACAGGAAGGTTTATATCAGAACGAGTCTGACAGAATAGTCTGGTGTCCGGTGCGCGCCCACATACACACACATCCGCACACACTCAGGCACACGTCTTAAGAACAGCGGGAGATGCATTACGTCATAGCCTCCCGTCGCCCTAGATGACCGCGCGCGCAGGACGGGATGATGCAGGGCTGCTGGACTAGAACGGGAACGGATTCCGCTGCTGCTGCTGCTCGCGAGCGCCCGGTGGCGGTGTCTCGACCTGACGAGGAAGAAGGGGAGCCGCCGTCGCGCGGCCGCCGGCTCTGATGGCTCCTCGCGCCCCGGGCGGGAAAGAGACACAGCAGTCGCCGCGGCGCGAGAGGGAAGGGGGCAGCAGGTATCTGGGAAGTGACGTGGTATCCGCGCCCCGCGAGAAAGCATCACGGTGCGGTTGTCGTGCTTTTCGCAGGAGGGCAGGAGCGGGAAGGGGAACATGGCCGCGCAGTCGGACGGCAAAGCCGGGGTCGGGTGCGGCGGCGGTGGTTTCGCCCAGCTGTATGATGTTGACGCCGAGGAGCCACTGGACTCTGCTGCGATCCACATCTGTCAGTGCTGCCGCTCCTCCGCCTGCTACTGGGGCTGCCGCTCAGCCTGCCTCGGCTCTCTGCTCGGTGGGGGCCAGCCTGCCGGAGGGGTCGGCATCCGGGAGACTCACTGTCCGCCCCGTGAGCAGCTGTGGCTGGACTGCCTCTGGATCGTCCTCGCCCTCCTCGTCTTCTTCTGGGACGTTGGCACGGACCTTTGCTTGGCTGTGGACTACTACCAGAGGCAGGACTACCTCTGGTTCGGCCTCACTCTCTTCTTCGTGCTGGTACCGTCGGTGCTAGTCCAGATTCTGAGTTTCCGCTGGTTCGTGCAGGACTACACCGGCGGGGGGCTCGGGGAGGTGGAGGGGCTGACCAAGCGGGGAGCGGTGGCTCTGGGGTGCCTGTACCCCGGCAGGGACCGCCTGCAGCTGGCCACCATCTGGCTGTGGCAGGCCACCATACACATCCTCCAGCTGGGA
>NW_019446170.1:0-1507 GCF_002814215.2 Seriola lalandi dorsalis
TATGATGAAACGTAACGTTTCTATATGCTCAGGGGCAACAGATATGTCGACCTGTCACAAGTCACAACGGTTTAAGAGAGATTCTATTTGAAAGTGACTGGAAAAAGTTGTCTTCATATGTCATCATTATAGGATTGGCTGGCTTAGTGTCACTTACCGGATCTATCTCCATTTCTGTCTGTTTTTAAAGATGTTCTCTTTCACTGCTATACTGTGAGGGTTTTACATTTGAACTCAGTGGGCTTCCTTTGCAATATGTGACTTATTGGTACCTAAAGTAAATCGTCTCCTTTTGTGGAAATTTTTGCACAGCATATAGTCATAGCACGGTTTAGAGGCCTTTTGTATTAAAAGACAAGTTATTGTCAAATTCATAAATGGTGTATTTTATTACGGCCTTTAGGTTATAATAATGAAATGGACTCTAGAAATGCCAGTTTATAGGTACAGTGCTAATATAGATCTCACTCCGACTATAGCTTCAGTTTCTATCATTGCATGGACTGATAAGCCATTGAAACTATTGAACAGTTATTGAAAACTTGACCCCAGTTCCCCCAAATATATTTTCTTTATTTGAACCCACTAAATGTCTGTCTGATCAAGATAGATCACGATTTAGCTCAATAGGACTTGGCCTTTGTCATGGAATTATAATTACTTGGAAATATATTTAATAATTCACATGCAAATTGACCCTGCTGACCAAAGTTCAAACCAGGCAAGCAAATAGAGATTTTGACAAGATCATTAAGAGAAGATTATGACTGAAGGAAAAGAACAGAAGAAGATTTTTTTCCCCCTCCCACCACACTTCAGCACCAGGGCTGGTCAAAAAATCTCACTGGGCCTTCTGACTGATATGTTAATTGATCTTTTACTGACTATTAATACAGGGCAAGATATTCATGAACTGTGCAAGGAATATTTATGAGGTAATGAAAATGTAAAACGACTATTACCCACTTCCTGTGACTAGTTTGGAAGACACCAGACTGCACAGTCTCACTATTTGCTGCAATAGATAGAAAAATAGAAAAACAAACATTTAAAAAAAACTAACCCAAGTAATTGATGGAGCAACATTAATGCGTTTTCCCTCGTCCCATGTCAGTGACGGAGGTGGGCAGAAGAGCAGCATCTCTAAAGCCAGAACAAAATACAAGACAAAACAAAATATGAAGGTTTATAAAGACAAAAAATAAAAATGTAATTAATACAACTGACATCTCTGTTGTCAAAAGGGCAAATTGTCATGGTTTGTTCTCCATACATACCTGCCTTCAGTTGTTTTCCACTCATCACTCCCTTGCTCACCCCATCTGCCAGCCACACCCACCTCGTCAGTCACTTCATTCACCTGTTCACTCAGCTGCAGCTCTTCAGCAATCAAGCCTGGTTAAAAGCTCCACTCTCCTCCACACTCACTGCCAGATTGTTCTTTGTTCCCATGAAAGACTTTCCAGCGTTTACTCTTCATCTGATCTCCCGGTTCCGACCCTGCCTG
>NW_019446171.1:0-1472 GCF_002814215.2 Seriola lalandi dorsalis
GAAAAAATGTCACTCCGGTATCTAAAAACTCTTTGTCTTCTCTTCGCTCTCTCCATTACTATCCACTATCCACTATCAGGTGTCACTGATTGTTACCATGGTAACATTGGTCTGAGGACTGAGTTAGCCTGGGGATAAGATGTCAAATTTTTTGGCTTAAAATGAGTAGGTCTTTATTTTTGTGAAACAGTCTGACTGACATTCGACTAATCTATTAGCAAAATTAAAACTGGCCTAACACTACAGACCAGTCTAAAATAGCTTTGTGAAACCACAGAAGAGACTCTGTTTTTTTTTACTCTTTTTTATTTACATTTGCATCATGAATTGTGCCTTCAAATTATACAACTATTTATGTAGTGTAGTGTAATGTTGCATAATGATATACTCACAGCAGAACATTAATTATTTTGTTATTACTTCACCAGAATAATGAAAAGTTAGACAGTAATATATTCGCCAGTTTATGTAATAAAAGTGCTGCTTGCTATAAAGCTTTGACCATGGACCCTGTGTGCAATGAAGTCAAGTGTGACTGCTTCACAGTGTGAATGTCTTCGAACTGGCTTGTTGTTTATCCCCTGTAAAGTGTGATTTGCTGCTACTGACATTTTTTGTCTGTTAGAAATGAAAACTGTGACGCTCAGTAACTGTTCCCGCCTCCTGATCTGTGACAGAAATCCTCCAAGCTGTCAAGGATCTCTTCTGGAGAGGACGACCTGGAGAAAGACAGGAAAGATGATGACCAGAAGAGCGGCTCAGAGGGAGGAGACCCCGACAACGACATCATCCAAAATACCACCGACAGTAAGGTAGGATTCATGAACACTTTCATACCCTGATCATAGGTTAGTACTCACTCCACACAGGGGACAGTTTAAAGGTTCATAATCCCTTGCTTCAAATCTCAAACCTCACTTTTATTGAGGTTATGTTCTTTGACATATAAAGTAGGAACAAAACTCAAACTTTACATGACAAGGTTTTCAGTTTTTCTAGTTTTTCGGTCCTGAAATATTTTAATATTCTGTAACTTCTATAAAACTTCTGAGCAAGTTTGTGAGGATTCATTTGCAGTAAAGCTAAAGGAATAATAACCTGTTTAGAGAAGTAGCTATTAGTTTGTTACTGTGATTGCTTTAGATTAAACAAATACAGACTGAAAACCACATAATACCTAGACGGTATTATAGAGCATTAGCCCCAGGACCAGCTGTGCGTAAAAAAGTAGGTTTTCACTCTTATGCCGGCCATGTAGCTGCACCACAATGCACGTTCATGTGAATACCTGCAAAGCTGTGATTGTTGCTAAGCAACACATTAAACTCTAACTTCAGCCTTCAAACAAGCTGGAGGATATGGAAAAAGAAAAGGAAAGTCAGCATGGAAATCAATAACCAGTGCAATCAATTATGAATGTGATGGAGGATTGTGGACAGTTGAAGGGATCAGGAAGAAATGGAAAGGTCAGA
>NW_019446172.1:0-1408 GCF_002814215.2 Seriola lalandi dorsalis
GCAGGGCAGGCTCTTATGTAGTGTGCTAATAAAACTTGTAATGTTATATGCAAAAATGTTTTCTTCCCTTCTTTCATCTCAGCCTCCCTGACAACATTTAATATGTTGGGTTTTAAATCATTCATTTCTGAATAATTCTTATATTATTTAAGTAGGTCTAGGCGATAAAAGGATAGCGATAAGTACCAGCAATACACTCCATCAAAAGTAATATGAAAATTGTTGATGGAGAGTCAGATAGTTTCACGGTTGCATGAACAAACACCAAGCATGCTCATAAACAGTCTATCATATCCCTTGATAATGGAGCGTTCAACAAGTGACAAACAGCCAATCATCTGACAGGTGTGTTATTCGGTTGCACCGACAGCAACAGAAGCGTGAAGAGAGAGAATGAGTGTACCTGGAGAAGATGTTGGACAGGCTAGTTCACCAGAAGAGCTTTGTTTTTAAATTTCCTATAAGTCTTACTTATATGTGCGTGTAAACTGTGCAGCCACCCTTTCGATTACGCAACATGCCGTCAGTCACGACCAACATCTGCTACATCTCAAGAAACAACCCACAGGCAGTTCAAGATGGAGACGTACTCAGCAACATCACCGTGTGACAAAACATCCAAACTGTACAAGGACACAACGCAAACTGCAGTCTACTTTTCCCCTGGTCCTAATCAGTCAATTATCATATCAGGTCATTTTTGGCTATATCACCTAGCCCAAATTATAAGTAGTTTTGTTGATATTTAATGTCAGTGCTGGCTTTGGCTCTTATTCAGCTTGTTTTTCCAAGTACCCCTGGATGAACCTGTGAGCTGTAAAATGGTGCTCTGCTTCATGTTGTGTAGGTTTACATGTGTGATCACCCATGACATGGTTATTGTTAGAGGGGTGAGGTGAGGTAGTTGGCAGTAATGGTCATCTGGTTTCATATTGGGTTCAATACCTTTATTGGATGCCAGTTGCTTTTTTATATTTTTGTGCTTGTTTTATCAAATGCCTCCTCTCAAAAACTTCAAAGTTAATTCTTACTTTACCTACTAATAACAACCCTAAGTGTCCCATGATGGTCTAAATCAGGCCTTTTTTTTTACCAGGTTATGTTTTTTTTTAATTCACCTTTTATCATGAAAACTGTTTACTGTTTATTTGGTACAATGAAAGATACTGAATGTAATGTATTGAGGTCCTACAGTAGCACCAAGCGCCACATTTAAAGACACACTGTAACCAGTCCATTAACTATGGCAATGAATAATTTATTAAATGGAGAAAGTTTTGACATGTGATGACCAAACTCTCCCAGTTTATATGCCTAAAAGAAGTGGCATGAATGAATCCACTTGCAACCTTTGGTGGCAGCTGCATTTAAAGTTAGTCTTACTAACGTTACACTTTCTTTCACAAAT
>NW_019446173.1:0-1535 GCF_002814215.2 Seriola lalandi dorsalis
AACTTTACAACAAATGAGCTCAATATAACCTAAAAGTTAAAGTCTTAAAACTAGTGTCCCTCCAGACAAAGCCACAAAACTGAAGATGGAAGAGCTGTTAATTGTTGATATTGTACTTCAAGAGGTACAAATTTTAAACAAATATTAATTAATCAAATTATGTAGACCCAAATGATATGAAGTAAACCTGCAACTTTGTGTGAATTGCCAACTTTGATCAAGAAAAGTGCGACACTGAAGTAGGGTTTTAGGGTTATCTTCTTAACTTATAACTGATCTGTAAAGCTATAAGACAATGATTTACCAACCATTATTATACATCCTCTATAACTGGTGCTGCATCAGAAAGTGGAACACTTTTGATAAATGGTTTTGTGACAATGGGATTGATAGTACTGTATGATTTAAGACGTTTCTACTTGGAAACAATATTTGATATACTTTCTGTAACTGTGTGCCTGAGGTACAGAAACATTTGACTGTATCCTGCTTCAGCTAGATGGTTAGAGTTACCTACACATCTCGCTCTCTCAAATAACTGCCTATCTTGTCTACCGAGGCCTTGGTTATTTCTGTAACAGCCTTTTTATGATGCCCAGCAGCTATAATTATTATGAGAGCTGGCCAAGTGACAGTCAGAGAGAAAAAAGGGAGAGAGTAAAGAGACAGTGAGAGGGAGTATAAATAGAAACCTGAATCCATTATTGAGTGCAGATATTGGGGATGGTCTTTCCCATGGGTGCAGAGGCAGAGTTGTCATCGCAACATAAATAGCAACCGCTCTCTTTAATGAAGAGTGTTACAATTTCCTGTCTCCGTCCTCAGCCAAGGGACTCACTTAATTTGATAAATGAGACAATCATATGAACTATCAGCTGGTTGGCATAACAGATCAGAGAAACATGCTGCTACAAAGTACAGCATTTCCAGACCAGACGGGGTATATTTCAGTACAAAAATGTGAATGTCAAAGATCGGCGATGTTTTATTCTGGCTCTAAAATAGAATGAAATTCGCTCCATTGTTAAGGAAAATTCTTTTGAAATCCCTACGTCCTTGGGGATTGAAACACTTGACTTATGTCTTATGACATCTCGTTTGAGAGAGGTCGAAAAGGAAGAAAGCAAAAAAGCAAAGTATGTCCAAAAAAGAAAGAAAAATAAAGCGGTGGATAGAGTTTGCTCAGTTGTCATCATGTGACCTAAATGAACAGGTGGAATAGGTAAAAGACTGGATAACTACTTTATGTACTGCTGTGTAGCTCAGTGTATGATACATGATAATTTAGTTGTGGATTAGAATTTGTATGTGAACGTATTCTGTTACTTTTCCCCACACAATAAAATCTGAGCAAACTCTATCCCCTGAGGAAGATCTCAAGACACAGAATAAAGCTCTGTGAATAACTAACTTAGCCTTTTCTAATCTAATAATAGATGTAGGTCTTTTTTGACAATTTTCTCTCACACAGTGTTTCCCTCACAGTTTATTTCTGAACTGGCCTTTCATGCAGTTATTAAAAATTGAGTAGAATC
>NW_019446174.1:0-1339 GCF_002814215.2 Seriola lalandi dorsalis
TGTGACTCTTTTGTTGAGTTTTTTGTGTTTCCTGAAAAACCTGAAAAAATGACTTAGGCCATTATTTTAAGAGGGTGTCGATATTATGATCCTCTAATTCTTACCGGAAAAAAGTAGCTGTAGCATCCACTGCAATACATTCAGTGAAAACAATCTGTCAGAGTTTATGGTCAGCAATTTACCAGTGAACTCGGGGCTCAAGTAAAGGGGCGCAGCCTCTGTCCTAATATACTGTATCACCTTGAAGAACAGTTCTTCTTTTATATCTGAAGACACATTTAGGTCACTCTGTTCTTTGTTATATCCTTTATGAAATTGTATTCAGGTAGTCTGCTATGATTATCAGGAGTGTGATGTCACCGTGTCTATTAACTTTGCGGTTGTTTAACCAAATACAAATCAGCATTTTCTGACTTTGTCTTGAGAATAACAATGAGAAAATACTAACACAGCTGCGTTTGTACTTGACAGGCATATAGCCTGCAAGAGATTAGGTTGTATCAGGGAGATCGAATGGTTGCTGTGAGGGAGCTGGGAAGCACCTCCCTCACTGAAGTGAAAAAACACACACATACTCATTGACTGCGTAAACTTGGACAAACAGGCTGATAACACATTTTTGTGATGTCGTACTTTTATTTTATGAACCCTACTAACCACTCTCTCTTTGAGATCTAATTCAGGGAGCAGGTTTTTATGGAGTGCACATATGAGAGAGCAGCCACAGGGCTTCAGCTGATGTCAATTACCTTGTTTGGTTGAACCAAGAAGGAGAGAGGAAAGGGGATAGAGGATTTTTGGTTAAGTCTGGCTTTTGGTTTGTATTTCTTGAGTTTAATATGTATTTTGATTATCCTGCATTAGGCAATAGTCTAATGCAAAATTTGTATTTGTGCATGTAAATATTGATAAAGCTGTAAATATGAATATGAATGTATTGTGGGAGTGGTCCTGTACCTCCCATTGGATTGAGCTAGTAAAGACTAGGCATATATACTAGATGAGTAGCAGCATTTGGTGTCCACCATTGCATGCTTGTATGACTTGTAACAGTTTTTTGTAACTTTTTGAACCTTTTTTTGCGCACAAATAAAAAGAGAAATCCTTGCTTATCTGATGCTGTTCATTCCTCCACCATGTTACACCTCAATCCTGCTGGCCTTTATCCTGTTTGTAAGGGCTCACCACCAACAAAACCTTACAGTTGCAGAGTCGATTCTGTAAATAAAGGGGGCTAACGTCTTGTGCAAGCTGTGAAAGCTCAAATGCACTACTTCCTGTGTGACCCTGTACGCCGATTTTCATATGGATGAAAGTGGAAATTAGGGTTTTGTAAATG
>NW_019446175.1:0-1351 GCF_002814215.2 Seriola lalandi dorsalis
TTTTTTTTTTTTTTTTTTTTTTTTTTTTTTTTTTTTCTTTTTTCTTTTTTCTTTTTTCCATTTTTATTATTTCATGAAAAATTACCTAAAGACTAAACGAATGGCTCTGTGTGTGCCGGGCATTTTACTGTCAGTGTCAACACAAATGCACTGGACTGCCTTTATGGCATCTCATGAAATGCCTTTTGACCCATGCCTTCCGTAACACATCATTTCAGTTGGATTGCGTAATGACAGAGTATGACGAGCCCTGAGACTGATTATCTTTCCACCCATTTGATAGCAACAACATTGAACCACAGTTGCGCCATAGTATCCAGTGGAAAAACTTCGCCTGGCTTATATTTATATGCCGTGGCATTATCAATGACCAGGGAGCTTATATCCCTTATAGAAGCAAATAGGGCTAAGAAGAAAAGGAGAGGGATCTTTGCTTAGGCCAATACCTGTTGTTTAGATTTCAGGAATAGCAGAAATCCAAATATGTGCTTTTTCGGTGTTCATTTTGTTGTCTCCTCATCCCATTTCTGGTACTAAGCATACTAAAGATGATTGTATCGGACCACTAGAGCTGTTTGTGACTTTTAGATGTTATATCTATGCTATTTTGTCGTCTTTTTTTAAAAACCATCTGCTGGTGGTTAAATTACACTGAGTAAGATTGTTTTCATTGGCGTGATAACTTCATATCCACTGATAATGAAGTGGCACAATTGCACACATTAGTTGACTGGATGAGAGATGAGGACCTAGACTAGGCTATGTTGTTATATACCCCTGCGAAAAGTGTTTCACATTACCATATTTTACTTGACTGACTTAAAACTGACATTAACTCCATTTCAGAGCAGTGATTTCTCAGAGTTAGTGTCATAGATTCATAGTTGGCAATTCAATTGGCTTCCATAACTGACTGAAATGAAATGGAACTAATTGGTGACCCCCAGCCTTTTGGTCTCTTGATCAATTAATAATTTTCATTATTGTGAATATTAGGGATAGGTACATATTTCTTTGTAATCTCAGGATCTGTGCTAAAGCAGCAGTCAGAATTTATTAATCCAATCAGATCTCAGCAGGATGATTACGTCTACATTTTTTTGATGGGATGTTCCATAATTTAATTCCTGTGTAACCCTAATCCCACAGCACTTAATTAAATAGTCAAGCACGCACTTTAGTACATTCAGGTTCTAAGTGTGCAAAAGAGCAGATGTAATGTATGTACTTATGTTTACATGCATGTGTGTTGCTGCTGAATACAGGAAGGTAGGGTTGCAAAAGACAAGCAAAGGCTGCAACAAAATTGTACTCTAACAATGCATTATTTAAAAAAAAAAAAAAAAAAAAA
>NW_019446176.1:0-1454 GCF_002814215.2 Seriola lalandi dorsalis
GCCACCCCATGCCTCGCACGTTCCTCTCAGACAGGGAGCACGACACTGGGCCCCTCCATCCCCGTCTTCCCTGTGGCCCCCCCAGCATGTTCGTACCCCCCAGTTCCATCCATCATATCTGCCCCCCGGCCTCCATCACGTCCCCACAAAGGCAGCTAACCCAAAGAAAAGAAAAGGCAAAAAAAAGAGGGGAGAAGAATACAGCCGCTACCATGCAGAACAGTGCTGGACGGAGGACCGTCTTTTGTCCTGGGCCCTGCCTCTCCTCGCCTGGTCTCTCCTGCAAACACACCCTCTTCTCTGGGGGAACAACAGCCCGGAGGCTTGGGGGATGGAACCGGGGTGTGGTTCGATCTAAAGCAGTATAGTATGGCCCCTTCGATGGCCCCCTGGTCACCAGCAGACCCTGTGTGTTGAGCTGTCAAACGGGGCCGCCCTGGCCCTCCCCTTGCGTCCACGGGCACTCCCTCTGGGGGGCAGTAGGGGCCCTGAACTCCTGACTCAGGGGCCCGCAAGCCGAGGCTCACCGTGGTCTGCTGATCTGACCACTGATAATCTGTGAAGTGGAACAGTAACACTCAGGTGAGGAGGGGGACTGAGTGCACATCTGCAGGGAGCTTTTAAAGGGAGATGGATAAAGTCGAGGATTTACATAGGTTGACATCAAAGACACCTTTGACTTTTGTGTGATATGCTCACTCAACTGTACTGCTGCTCGAGCACAGATTTTATTTCTGATAGCACAGAAAAGGAAGAAAGAAAGAGAAAACCCTTTTATAGCAGCGCCTTTGCTGAAAGAAAAGAGAAAAGAAACCAAAAATCAAAAAGAGCTAAGACTGAGGAGGGGAGCGAATAAGTGAATGGGCAGCATCCATTAAGTGCAAACAAAAGCGGGTACCTTTCTGTTGGTGCTGATGTTCTGTTGCAGGCCATCCTGCCTTTGTGACCCAAGGAAGAGAGGGAAGTCCCCGCTTGGTCACGTTCACACCCTCTGCTGATAGAGCACCTCTCACTGCTGGTCATGGACGTTAGAAAGTCCTGCAGCTGCATGGGCACGAATGGAGGTGATGGGGATGAAAGACAGAGACGGGACAGAGGCAGACACAAAAACAGAGTGACATTTAAAAGATGGATTTAAGAGAAGGATGAAGAAACACAAGAAAAGACAGAAAAACACACCAATCATCCTCAATTTCCAACTTATATAAAGAAATTAATGAAAGGAGTTGTATAAAAGAGAAAAGTTAAAATATATATATCGACACCCTCTTAAAATAATGGCCTAAGTCATTTTTTCAGGTTTTTCAGGAAACACAAAAAACTCAACAAAAGAGTCACACTTTTGACATAGGCCATTATACAACCGGGGGTAGAATTGCATGTTCCCCTCAACTGAGGATTCAGGCGATTTTACCAGAGGTGGCCAGCATCATGAGGGGGTGATTTAGGCAAAA
>NW_019446177.1:0-1333 GCF_002814215.2 Seriola lalandi dorsalis
CACACACACACGCGCGCGCCACGTAACGCCAGCTGCCGCCCACAGCCCCAGCCCGGCATTTCTGAATTAATAATACAGAGCCAACCACTCTGGAATAATAGTGACTTACACACATAGACACACACACATGCATGCACAAAGCTTTGCACCTGTTCACCACTGCTCAACTGGACAGGGTTGGGCTGGTTAAGCCCCCACCCCCCTCTACCTCACACACACACACACACACACACACACCCACACACGCGCATGCACACACACACACTCCTTTTTGCCTGTCTGTTGTAGGCAACACTTAGACAGCTGTGTCTGTCTCCTGACCCTCCTCTTCTTGTTCTGATCGACAGCTAATCTCATTGACTGATTGGTCCAGCTGCCCAGTCTGTTCCTCCAATTGGATGGTTTTACATCCAATAACGTGCAAAGGAACAGAGTAAGAATTTAAATATGAATGTCAGATTTACTGGGGAACCTAAAAGAAACCAACTCCAACCGTAATTTTCAGATAACTGCCAACTAAAAGTAGGTGACAGTCAAACAAAATGATGCAAACTGGTTTACTTAAAAGGAATGCAAAAGAAAATAGATGTCCTTGGTTGAAGGTGTTGACACTTTAACAGGTTCTACTCTATTTCAGAGATGGTGTGTTTTGGATTTTAATGTAATTTCAGCTAATAGTTATATTTAGAGAAGGATGTAGAGTGTTTTGGAAATAAACTCTATTTAATGTGAACATCAATGATTTGCTGTAAAATAAATGAAGAAATCAATGATGCCAACACACAATGCCATCCAAAGGAGAGAACAGAGAGAGGCAATATACCAGCAATCAGTGCAATTTGATTAGCCTGCTCATTGGCTGTGTGTGCGTTTCCTAATCGCATTGGATCCACTGCATTCTGAACACAAGCAGCATGGCATCCCTAATGTTATTGGGTGTTTTAATGCAGGGGCTTTATGTACTGGTTAGCTCGGATTGTATTTTTACTTCTTGACATGCTAGGAGACATCCAAACAGATGAGTCTTTGTGCTTTCAGTGGCATGTTATGCCTTGGTACTTGTGTGTGTTTTTGTATGTGTGGGTGGATGGATGTGTGTGGATGTAGAGGAAATAGACCATCTGACTGAGCTGTGTTTAATGTGAGTTTGCCCTGTCTGGATAATAATGTTAACGTTACGTCATGTAAGCCACCTATTGTATGGCTACAGTATGTGTTTAACTGTAGCATATGATTTCTATGTATACATGTGTTTGTAAGGGGCTGAATCTGATGGCCAGTCTCATTCCTTTTTTGTTCTTTTAGCATAAAAGACAGGGATTTGGCTTCCGTT
>NW_019446178.1:0-2083 GCF_002814215.2 Seriola lalandi dorsalis
AAAATTTAAAAAATGCCTGTGAAAATTTCCCAGAGCAGAATGTGATGTCTTCATATCTCTTGTTTTTTTCTGACCAATATTCAGTTTTTTCTCTGCATAAAGCTTCAAATTTGAGAAGCTGGAACTAACAGATGTTGGCCCTTTTGCTTAAAGAAACGACCAACAATTATTTGATTATCAAAATAGTTGCCAACATTGAATTTTGCGGCTCTAATGAGATAACTCACACCACATGACTGGGAATAACAAATGTTTGGATACAGTATGTTTATTAAACCCACAAAGCAAGCAACACCCTCTCAGTAAACCGGCTCCCAGGTAGAACATTACTCATGTAAAACACACCACGTTACCACAAGCTCTTATCTGTTCTGGAAAACACATGATTTGACCATGACCCTCATTTTCTGCATAATTTAGTAAGAGCTCATGTTAATGTGAGTGTTTTTTTTTTCACAGGTGAGACTGAAACCATATCTGTTCCCTTTTTATTTTGGTTCTGACCAAGTGGGTATTGTTCTACAAATGGATAATGGAGACTGGGGCCATAGGGTAAGAGATGGATAGATAGAGATATCTCCTGAAATATAAGTTTTGGACAGAATACAAAACTGACACATATGATATTAACAGTACAGCAGTGACTCTTGGATTTTGGGCATGTCCACAGTGGACATACAAGCGTACCCTCATCTCCACTGCAGGCTGCAGAATCTTTTAAACTATAGCTATATATTTTCTATATAACCTACTGGGGGTCCAGGAGTAATGATGTAAAATTTTGAATTGTATGAGCATTACCCTAAAATCTATTGAAATTGTTTTAAGGATGTAGTCATTCTTTTGAATGGTGTTGTGTATAAAGAGGGGTGTTTCTTATATTTAATATATTTTTATATTTAATATCTAATATTTTTCTCATTCATTTAAATATTATCGACATAATATTAAAAACTTCTCACTTAAATGCAACACAGTTCAACAACACAGCAACAACGACAGCAGGGCTGTTGTATTAGACTGTTTAACTTCTAGCCAGTTGTAGCTGATTATTTGGCAGGTGAAATTCACACTGTTAATGTTATTGTCTACAGCTGCAGTATTTAAACTGACTCACTTTAGCTTCACAAAAACATGTTGTTTACTTGTTTCTGCTCCTTTTTGCCCTAGATGACTACTCCTGTTACCTTGAACGTGGGAGGCCACCTGTACACCACCAGTTTATCCACCCTACAACGTTACCCAGACTCCATGCTGGGCGCCATGTTCAGGGGAGATTTCCCCACAACTCGCGACTCCCAAGGGAATTATTTCATCGATCGTGATGGAACACTTTTCCGGTACATCCTGAACTTCCTGCGGACGTCCGAGCTCACCCTCCCCGTGGATTTCACAGAGACAGACCTCCTGAGGAAAGAGGCGGATTTCTACCAGATTGAACCTTTGATCCAGTGCCTTAGCGATCCAAAGCCGCTGTACCCTCCAGACATCTTCGAGCAGGTCGTGGAGCTCTCTAGCACTCGGAAACTGTCGAAATATTCAAACCCAGTCGCTGTTATTATCACACAGCTAACCATTACTACGAAGGTTCACGCCCTGCTGGAAGGTATTTCCAACAACTTCACCAAGTGGAACAAACACATGATGGACACTAGAGACTGCCAGGTGTCGTTCACATTCGGACCATGTGACTATCACCAAGAGGTGTCCTTAAGGGTTCACCTCATGGACTACATCATGAAACAAGGCTTCACCATCAGGAACACGCGTGTGCATCACATGAGTGAGCGTGCAAACGAGAACACAGTGGAGCATCACTGGACTTTCTGCAGACCAGCTCACAAAGTTGAAGACTGAGTAAGCACAATTGTGGGTGACATTTGTCTTTTTATATTACACAAATCATCATCAAAAAAGAACAAATTGACCTCCGTTTCAGTAATGTATCGCTAATAATGATTTTTTTTCTTATTTTGATGAATGTGTTACAGTGTACAAACTTCAAAGTCCAGACAGTTAATATAAATACAGTGTTATCGTGGTATAACACTTTCTTTTCTGTGTTACATATTTGATATTTCTT
>NW_019446179.1:0-1438 GCF_002814215.2 Seriola lalandi dorsalis
AAATGACAATATGTCAAATGTAAAATAAAGGTTTTTGGAAGATTTTACTTGTGAGATTAACACTTTTTTTTTTCTTTGAAAGTCCTTGCTTTTTCATTTAGTTGAGAAATCATTCAAAACAAAAAAATCAAATTGCCAAGAAACAGAAATAAAAATATAAAATACAATGAAATTAATTTAGGTTGTTCATGAAGACCAAGCAGAAAACACTCCTGCAACGATTCTACATAGTTCAGTTTTTGTTGTAACTGTTGAGGTGTTAAATCAACTTTATGATAAAATTTTATAATACTAAGAAGTGTTTCCAATATTTTATCCACTTTCCTTAGTTTAAGGTAACTGCAAAATACTCCTACATGGCAATTTCAGGGTACAGCCTTTAGATCTGATTATCTGTGCTTTCTGCACATGTAAACTCATGAAGAGATAATGAGATGCTGCTTCCTAATCTGGTTTCTCAAATAACCTGCTTTGTGTGGATGAATGTAAACATCATAAACCAAAAGTTCGTCCTCACATATCAAATGAGAAACCCTGGTTGAAATAAATGACTTCCTCTAGTAATAAGCAGGCTGCTGTGACATTGAAATGTCTTTTTCCTTTGAGACACCATCTGTGTGCACTCATAGTCACACCGTGTTATGAGTACATTTCAGTTTCCACAGAAAATATTGCACAAACTATTCATAGCATCATCATTTATCTTCCCTCAATTAGAAGCAACCCCGATGAGGTTATAGTCAAAGACGGAACAGGAACACTCTGAAATTACATGAAAATAGTTTGTTTCCCTAATGCAACAGAGAGACTTAGTCACAGGAAAATCAAAGCTCCTGTAAACACAAAAATAAGACCACAACCTCTTGCATGGTCACATCAACAGAGCCACCGTAAAATGAATTTTCTAAAGTGTATCAGAAAACAAATAACTCATGTGTCCCACTGGCAGATCCTTGTCACCAATGAATGATGATGAATACATCAAATCAAAATTTGTACACTCGCTTCAACATAAGCAAGCGTACATGAGGAGGTATAATAATAAGGCAGAACATGATGTCTGTTTTCTATATTCTATCCTCTTAGAGTGCTTACACATCATGTTTACACCATGGTTGTTTGTCACAGGTGAGAAATACTGAGCTGCATAGGACTCACCATTAGATCAGGAGGTGACAGACAACAGAGAAAAGAATTACACCTTAGAACACATTATTTTAAAATGGGTTTTGGCCGACTGACATCCAAACATCCTACTATGTTCTTGCTCTGCCAGCTACAACCCACATGCCTCTTTCTATCACTTTGGCTTCTATGACTCACGAGCTAACGGTCAAGTTCGGGGTTGATATGAATATGCGAACAGATTTTTTGAAGTTGAGACTTTAAGATACATTCTTGACAATAGAAACAGCAGCTTACAAAGTAAACTACATGT
>NW_019446180.1:0-1770 GCF_002814215.2 Seriola lalandi dorsalis
AAATGTACATATGCACTGATATAATTACTGAATGAACTTGACAAAATGTCCTTCCCACTTTCAAAGCAGCATATTTTTCTATTAAGACACTTTAAAAAGAGGGAAAAAAATATGATAAAAAGATTTGAAACTACAAACCAACAGACCAGAGATTGTGTACGTGTATGTGCATGTGCATGTGCCTGCCTACACAATATGTATGCGTGCGCGAGAAGATGGAAGAGGCTATCCACTGAAGAGGCCCATTAAGCAGATGTTACAACAGCGAACACACAATAGGAGGGAATGAGGGAGCTGGGAGGAGCAGTGAAAGACGAGGACATGGATTCAGGCAGCAGAGGGAACATAAACTCTCCCCCCGGTGAAAGCTGGCCTTTTGCTCTTCCCTCGCATCTTTTCAGCTTCCACCAAAAGTGATCCAAAGTCATCCCTCATTCCACTTGCACCGAGACAACAAGGTCACAAGCAACGAGGAGAAAGAATGAGAGAAAGAATAAGCTTAGCTTGCCTAATTATACAATCTGCGAGTTTGTCATGATCATCTCCCTTCACTATTGTGTCAATGTACATCAAGCCTCATCATTTTGTGAAAGACAACATAATGACGCTTTAACAAATTACTCTGTATTCTTGAAAATGAAAAGCGAGGAATGCAAAGACTGAAAACTTTTGATTTCCATCATCTCATTCATGTCTTCATACTCAATAAAGTTGGTGATTTATAAATCGAAGGGGGAGTTCAGCTTTTTAAAGCAGCCACTGAATGATAAATCACTGTACATAATAATGTTTCATTACTGCACTTAGTGTATCACATAGAATCATAATATTATTGTTATGGCCTAAGTATCCACCCACTGAATAAACTGTGCCTGTGTGTATGTGTGTGCGAATGCGTGTATTATAATAGAGGAAAAAGAACAAATAAAAGAAGAATAACCAATTAAACATAATGACTAATGCACTGGGTTAATAATATATGTGTTAATGGTTTAATGGCCAAGGATAAAATGTCCTTGCCTATGTGATGATGAATCCTAATCAGCTCCTGAAGACGGCTGTTAGATGCATGAATCATAATGGGCCGAGAGGAACCTCGTGCCCTTTGCATCGCAGCCCTCTCCTGCCCTACTTTCCCCTTCATCTCTTGGCTTTTCACAGCCTTTTCCTGTTTTTCGGCAGACAAAGTGATGACTACTTTATTGCCGGTCAAACTGAAATAACTTGATTAGAGACTTTTCTCTCTCTCGCCTTGTCTTGGCTGTCACCAAGTGTGCCATGACCTAGCTCACGGTCTATTATTAGCCAAGTGTGGCCAGTGGGGTAGCTCGTTGTTTGACTGTTTTCAATTTATTTTTGAAAAGCGGACTCTTGGAACACCAGTGTGCTTGTCACAGCCAAACCTTTAACAGGTTTTATTCTTGTGTTATTGGATTTTCTCAGAAGCCGGTAGACCGAACTGATTGATTTGTTACTTATCTTCTAATATGTGTTTTATGGGCATATGCAGATGGGAGACAAATTGAAGAAACTTCAAAATAAAGTGTCTTCGTATAAACCACGAACCACCAGAATAGCTTCAATGTGACTTGGCATAGACTTTGTAAACGCCACTAGATGGATGGGAAAAACAAATGATACTCCCTCATTTGGCGTTTTGATGATGCGCCGTCGAACATGAGCGAAAATATCTTATAGGTATTCATTGTGTGTTGAGGCCACTGCATATCATTCACATCATTTTCATACTCGACAAACTACTTAGTCACC
>NW_019446181.1:0-1546 GCF_002814215.2 Seriola lalandi dorsalis
AACATAAAACCATTTTTCAGTCTTAAAACATTAGCTCTAACATGGCTAGCACACTGTGTGAAACCAAAGAAATAATCAGTGTCTCGCTTTTGGAGGCCCATTGTTTTTGTTTTTTTTATCTCCTCATCACAGATCTATCATCATTTTTAAAAACCCTCCCAGCAGCAGCTATTTCTCTAGGAGACAAAGTGCGAGAACCAGATGTAATTATTGTAGACGTAATCGTGTTGTTTTGCATCTCTTCAATTATTCAAACCAAACATTTCTTCTAGTAATGCTGAATGCTGGGACATGAGTACAGGTCAGACAGTGAGAGCTGAAGCTGAGTGGAGACCTGCAGTACAGTTCATCACTGGAGTTAGAGCAGGATCAACCTGAGGCTGTATGCTCCACACCTGCTCCACACCAACAGGTTAGAATACTGGATCACTACACTGGAGTCCAGTCTCAACACAGAAACGAGTCTTGTTAAATCGATTTTCACCTCAAAACATAAAATGGGCCGGTTTAAAATTTTTTATCTGTAGAACGTTTTCTATGCACTATCTTTGTCGACTATTCTTGATGTACATTTCTTATGAGCAAAGAATAAAACTGTCTTATTCTACATTTTTTCGTATTGTCAACAACAGTAATTTTAATCAATAATGTTTTAGTCTGTCTCTCAGCACTTTCTGACCTTCTGACCCTTACTATGGCACTCAGACTCAAGCCCAATGGTTCCTACCAAAGACATAAATCTAATAGCTCACACATAGATAGTTTAATTTTTAAAACAGGCTCTGCAATTTTGTTAATAAGCTGAGTGCTGTAGTTTTAACTTTGCTCAAACAAAAGGAAATAGTGCATTTGTCAGGGACTATTTAGGTACTATTAGCACACATTTGGTGTTCTTGGTGCTGTTGGTGTAGGTGATTGAGTCAAAATAAACTACAGTGTGTGTTAATGGTAATGAAGGAACATGTCATCCAGTGCAACAGTGTCGCTCACGTGTATTTTAATAGTTTTTAGACAAAAAGTACCATTTAAAGGAGCTGTTTGTTTTGCTATCGCTACATAACAAACTTAACAGTAACAGCTGTTTACTTACCAGTCTAGAAGAAACATTGTGAGTTCAGCATCAACTCACAACTTCATTCACTCACCAAGAGCTGTGTCCAGCAGTGGAAAGTAACACCAATGTTAACTCTATCATGTCTTTTCTTCTACTGAAGTTAGCATGCTAACCAGCTAGCCCCGGCAGGTCTTTTCATTTCCTCACTGTAGCCTCCACTCTGCCGTGAAGACATAGTGCTGCTCAGAGGGCGTATTATAACCATTTGTATTATAAAGACAACAATGGTTGAAGCTCTGTCAAGTGACAATCACCACCACCCGCTCCCGGCAAGAAACAATGTTTGACAGCAGAGAAAACTTACAAAGTATTGATTTTGAATTTGTAAAGGAATGATAATTTTTAGGCTTGACTTGGCGTTTAATCTGATATCTGTTTTGAACTTAACTGAACTGGGAACTGACACAAGTGGTTATGAAGTGTCGTCAATGA
>NW_019446182.1:0-2390 GCF_002814215.2 Seriola lalandi dorsalis
GGTATTGTTTATGGAAGACACAGTGTCCAAGAGGGAGGGAGATACAAACATTATGTATGTTACGCTGATATTGTGGAGTCTCCAGTCTTCACTGTTTTGTTGAATAGAATCTAATCAGATGAGATGATATTACTTTATCATACATATACTGTGATATGGAATATGTGACCTCAAACTATTACATTAAGTACTTTATTATTCTAACTCTGTGAGGTAGTGAGCAGGTCTATGGTTAGATTCTATCAAGCTGTCACACAGCACTACTGAAACTAGAGTATGTTTGCTGATTTAAATGAGATTTAATCATCCCTAGGGCCTAACAACTGCCATAGTATCAAGTCTCACAAAAGGCACTTGTTAGCTAAAGTTATTTATAGCGCAAGCGGCAGAAACATCACAGTGCCACACATTAACAAGGGTTCTTTGTTGTTATTTATATGAACACGCTGATTAGATCTTAAAAGCAAGGTAAATGGGGGGGCCAGATGGATCCGATCATTAAAATCTGTCTTCTGAGGCATCCTGTATGAATGAGTCTCTAGTTGAAGATTTAGTGGTGCACTTTATCACTGATCTCAGTCCCAGGGTGTGTTTCAAAGGCCAGAAGCCATTACAAAGTTAGTAAAACAAAGGATAATTAACAGATCGCAAAAGGTCCATCAAGTGTTAAAAGCACTAGACAACAAATTTAAAAACCTAATTACTAGGAAATCTATATATAGCCTGACTGTGATGATGCCAATACAAAGTATACAGTAGTTTACTCTTTGACTTATTCGAGCATATGAAGCATTATATAGGTTGGTTAGGTGTAAAAGGAAAAGTTCATGTTACACAGAGCTGCTCAGAATAAGACCAACATTTATGAGAATAGCCTCTGAGACAAGATTTCATTTCTCTGGCAGAGCCCATGCCTATAATGCATTACAGGAGGGGAAATGTAATCTCACACAGACATATCAAATACTATTGGTTATTGTGGAATGAAAGAGGAACAAAAGGCTTGGTAAAAAAATGTTATTTATAGTTTCAGAGCTGCAAAGTGATTCTCAAAGCAATAAGCTGCCCTTTTAAGCCGCAGGAACATTTCTGTGGGGGTCATTTGAGTCTACAGTGTTGTTCTACCTCAGATTGGCTTATTCAGATAGAATGGCTTGCTGATATTAATATTTCCACAAAATAACTTTGCAAAAGATAACTTCAGAAAACACCAGAGGGGAAAATGGTTCATTATGAACACCAAATAGTCAGAATGTAAGGTTTACAGTTTCTCAGATTACGCGAACTGATTCAGCTGACGTGTTTGTTTGCCAACATGAAACCATTTATATTTCCCACCATCACCAAACAAAGAAGTGCCTCCAAAAATACAACTAGATTGCTTCTCTTAGTGTATAAGAAATCAAAATAATAAATATACAGTATTCTGTATATCCGTGTACGACAAAAGTTATTGTAACCTCCTTATTCTTCCACATGTCACCTTCCATCTCTTCCTCCTTGCCACAGTCACGACCTCTCCTTCCTTCCTCATCTCATTCCAGCAGCTTATTAGAGGCTCCCACCTGTGTGAGTTGTCTTGGCCCATCTGTGCCCCCCCCCACCTCAGCCAAGGAAACTGGCCCACAGCCACGACATTGGGCCACCAAGTAAATTAATTACACGCAGCAAGCAAGAGCAGGTCAGAAACATCAGACCCACTGTTGACACTGCTCAGCCTGTCTCCCATCAATCGTGTTTGTGATTTTCATGAGCAGGATTTCAAGGCGCAGCCGGAGGGAGGAGTGTGTCCAGTTTGGGTTCCTCCTAATTCCCTCCCTTCTATTTGCAGACGATGTGGTTCTCTTGGCCTTGTCCGAGGGTGTGAAGAGAGTGTGAAGCAGTTGGGATAAGGGCCAGCACGTCCAAGTCTCCAAGTCATCCAAGTGGTTAGGATGCCTTCTGGATGCCTTCCACTGGAGGTCTTCCAGGCACATCTAACTGATAGGAGGCCTCAGGCTAGACCGAGAACACCTTGGAGAGATTATTACATATCTTATCTGGTCTGGGAACGCCTCAGGATCCCCCAGGAGGAGCTGGAAAATGCTGCTGGGGAGGGGGACATCTGGACTACTTTGTTTGACCTTGTGCCACCGGTGATCCGACCCCAGATACGCATCAGAAAGTGAATGGATGGCAAATGGATCCTTTTAATATGCACTCAAAATGACCCACACAAAGCTATGTGTTATCAGAGTTATCCAAGCTCACCGTCAAAAGAGGAATCATCATCATTTTTCACAAATTCTGTCTCATTAAATATAACATCTCCCTGACCCTCCACCCTCCTTTCCTATTTTTTTCTCTGTCCCTTCACTCTTTCTCTCAGCTCTGTTGGTGTCCTCACTCTG
>NW_019446184.1:0-1512 GCF_002814215.2 Seriola lalandi dorsalis
TGAGATAAAAAAGATGATGTCAGACCGTCGTCTTGTTTTATTCACATCATCTTTGGTGGAGATGAGATGAAATAAAATGAGATGTGATTTCATAAACAAAGATGACATCACTGAGCTGAGATACTGAATATTCATATTTGACTGAGATGAACAAAAATTAGATGAAATGGGATTAAATGAAATTGAGATTTAGATGAGATGAAAAAATAAATAAATAAATATATAAATGTAGAGTTATTGGTTCATATAGACTGAGATGAAATGACAGTGAAGCATGAGACATGAGTGGACCTGATGAATAAATGAGATGAGTGTGGTGAATGAATGAGAGAACAGAAGACAGTGAGGTGAGGTAGAATCAGATCACACAGATCAGATATGAGGACATAGAAACATGACATCAGACTGATGGCGCTCACCCTGAGGAAGAACTGTCCGTCCTCGTTGCCAGCTTTGATCCTGAAGGTGTTGTGCATGTTGGGGAAGACGCTGGTGGCCTGGATCTGGAAGATGTCGGCTGGCACCGAGCGCTCCGACGTGATGCTCATGTACTTATAGACGATGGAGGGAGGGAGTCCTCTGCATGCGCTTAGAGACTGACAGCTGCAGCGCCTGACGACACAGTCAGAGACAACACATCAACACCCTGTTGCTGTCACCAGGATGTTGTTGTGTGACGGTCGGTTCCTGGTCTTCTCTTTGTGGTTGCTGGGGAGGTGGTGTTCCATGTGTTTGCTTGCTGTTAGTAAATGGTTGCTATGCAGCTTCCATGGTGTTCCTATTGGTTACTACAATGTTACTAAGTCGTTGCTATGGTGTTGTGACAGTTGCTGTGTCTGCAACAGGTGGTTGCTATGGCGTTCCAGGTGTTTGCTTGGGCTTTTCAGTTTGCTGCTGTAACACTGTGGTTGCTAGGTGATTGTTATAGTGTGGTAAATATGGCGCAACTCTGATTTCATAGCTGTGGTTGTGACATCGTCTCAAACAGCTGCTGAGGATCATGGGTAATGTAGTACCTGAGTTACTCCACATCTCAGACAGAGTGATGAACCTGAAACATTTCAACCATTTCCACTCTACTGAAACTCAACAAGTGAATCTCACTCAAACAGGTGATGACATCATCTCCAGGTGTGGAGGAGCACAAGTGAGTCTCACCCCTCTCCGGTCTGGACATAGGGCTCCTGGCAGGGGTTTCTGGGATAGCAGCGGTAACCTCCAAAGTAGTTCCAACACATCTGGTCCTCACGGCAGTTTGCTCCAGTTTCACACTCGTTTATGTCTGTGAACAGAACCAGAACATCCACATCAGAACCACAGCATTCACATCAGAACCAGAACGTCGCATCAGAAACAGAACACATCAGAACCACAGCATTAGCATCAGAACCAGAACATCCACACCAGAACCACACCATCCACATCAGAACCACAGCATCCACATCAGAACCAGAACATCCACATCAGAACCACAACATCCACAGCAGAACCACAGCATCCACATCAGAACCA
>NW_019446185.1:0-1393 GCF_002814215.2 Seriola lalandi dorsalis
ACTTATCAATATATTTATGTGTGATGAATCCTCATCTGAGTAAAGAAAAAAAAGTACAACCAGTGTGATTGATTATCATAATCATTTATCCATGAACACTACTGATGCATTGCCATATAATTTTCATGGGTAAAAATGTAATTTCATTTGACACCAGCAATTTTTCAGCCTGAATTTACTGACTTGATTTTACACCACACCTTTTCCAAGGAAGCAGCTCCTCTTAGAAAGTACAGCCATTCCCCGTCGGAAATTTCACCACGCTGCCTCATGATCTCTACACACAACATGAAGCTGTAGATGAGCTTGTGCTGCTCGAAAAGGCCACGGGACACATTGATGTAGGAGTTGAGCAAGATCTGGTCCAGCAAGATCTGGAGACGCTCTTCTAACACACTGCTTTTCTCTGACGTCTCAATGGTGGAGTTAAATACCTGGCAATGGAGAAAGAAATGAACAAGAATAGGACAGAGTGATATTCAGAAGAAAATAATTCTATTAAATGGCTGCTTGGAGTCCTTTCATTATGTGTTCCTGAGAAAAGTCTAAACTAGAATTAATTGTGGTTGCCAACCGTTACAGGAAATATGGTCACAATCTCACAATGGGATGTATGTATGTCTGTACAGATGGACAAGCTGAAGACGCCTCCAGCCACAGCTGGCGCAAAGGCATAAAAACTGAGTTGGAGATTTGTCTGTGAATTGTAAAAAAGAGCCTGGTTGCTGTGTCTCACCTGTTTGAAGTATTTGAGGGAGAACTGGTACATTGGATCAATCTCAGAGAGACTGGCGACAACAAAGTATAGGACAGAGCCTCGGGTGGCCACGGGCCGGTAGCACTCCCTTGCAGAGTTGATCATCAGCTCAGTAGCCTCTGCCTCCTCCAGACGGTGCTTTATGGCCTCAGATGTCACCTGAGGTAACAGCAAAGGTGTAGGTTTTGGTTTTTGGTATGGAAAATTTTTGTCAGATGAAAAAAATAGCATGTGTGAACACAAACCCAAATTAACAGTCTGACTCTGCAGAGTTTACTTGAACATGTGTTTGCTGATATAACTTACCTGAAACTGTACTTGTATCATGATTTGTTCTATGATTTTAAACAGATATTTAACATTTTTTTTAAATGAATAGAAATATTGACATGACAAATTTTCAAGAAAATGTTCCAAGGATATAAATGTTTAAAACCCTGTAGGTAGTGTCCTGCTCTGTTTGGACCTACTCTCTGCTGTGAGCCATGTTCAAGAAAATTTGTAGCCGTGTCCTTTCATTTTGTTGTTTTTGGGCAACACAAGAGTTTCATGACAGAACCACAGTGATGCTCATTTCATCTTTAATTATATCCAAAAACCTTTGGATTTGTATTATTTTTCATTCAGCTCATGAAG
>NW_019446186.1:0-1517 GCF_002814215.2 Seriola lalandi dorsalis
CTCTTGCATCAGATCACACCCTGGCTCATACTCACAGGTGCTCTCAGATCCAGCACACACACACACACACACATACGCACGCACACACACACCTGCACTCACATCAGTAAACAAAGACCTGGAGGAGAGCCAGGCAGCTCCATTGTTTGAGATTTGATCAGCTGTGCTGCTGCTGTGACCCAAACCCATTCGGTGTCCTAATGAAAAGTCCATTTGAACGACAAGCAGAGCTGCCTCTTCGTCTCATGTGGGCGTATAAAACGAGGGTCTACACGAGGGGATTGAGGAACACTTGTCCCCCATTCTTAAATAAAATGAAAGAGAGCATGGCGGTGCATCGGATTAAACATCCAGAGCGGCCATTAGCAGCCGTGTGCAGGGGAATCTCAGCAGAAATCACATAAACTACTGCAGCAAATAGGACGGACAGGGTGAAAAAAGTAAGCGAGAGTGAGAGTGAATTGATGCCGTTAGGGATTCTTAGAGATGGCCTCAATTCAAGTGTGTTAGTCAAAAATGAAAAAAACAATTCCATTTAAATTTCATATAATCCTGTGGCACTACCAACTATCATGAAAACAGTCGTGAGTCACATGATGCTTATTCTGCCCCAAGGCTTAATATATCTATGGCTACTTCAGCTGTAATAGACTCTCGGGAAATAAACTCAGTGGCTCCATAACCGTTTCTGCTCCACCCATGGCAGTTTGTTGGAATTACTATCCATTTTGAAATAAGGTCATTATGGCTTGTTCCTCTGCAGGGCAGGATGGAGCATGTGAGGCGAGCGTGGGTATTGTCTTCGCCTATTAAATTAGGTAAATAAACTTCTTTAGGGAAATTTGCCAGAGTCTGATAAATAAACACTCCTTTAATTTGGTGATTTAGAAGCTGCTCAGTCTGGTTTAATGGTTTTAAAACTGGGAACAGGTTATTGAAGAAACACTACAGCTCATACATAATGACTGTTTCTACCAACAAACACACCAGCTGCTGAAAACTTTGATGCAGACTGAAATATCTCAATAATTATTCAGGAAACTGCCATTAAATGTTGTACAGAGATTCACGGTCTCGAGAGGATGAATCCTCCTGACTTTGACGAACCCCTTGAATTTTTATCTGGCGCCGCCACGAGGCTGACATCTGTGATTTTTAGTGAAATGTCTCAACATGTAATGTAACTGGTACAGACATTCATGGTCCCCAGAGGATGAACTTTAATAACCTTGGTGATACATTAACTTCAAATTCTTCTTCTGCAAATCTGATGCTGTTCCCATCAACCTTAGCTGAATTTTATGTGTATTGCTAATTTGTTAATGTTTAACTAAAATAATTTTTGAGGTAAACATTATACCAGCTAAATATAAGCATGTTTTGTTTCCTTTTTGTCCCATGGGATGTCGACGATCCCGACTCCAGTTGTAAACATCAGTTGATTCATGTTTGAAATGATTGTAATTCGTCAACACCGTGTGATCTAAACTGGAACCGACTCGGTCCAGACTGGTCCC
>NW_019446187.1:0-1884 GCF_002814215.2 Seriola lalandi dorsalis
ATCCTGTGATGGATTACACATCACAACCCACTTCCAGACGTCTTCTAACTGGAGCAGCAGCAGAACTGTATCCAGAAGTGATAAAAGTGTAACATGCACAGCTCATATGATTCGCAGTTAAACTTGCAAACACAGTGGTACGGTCCTTTTTAAAACAGAGGAAGTCTCAGCGGTGAGCTGGGACCATCGTACTGTCAGCAAACATCCACAGTAAAGAAAAAAATAAATTACCTCGCTTCATTTTCTACAACAATTCACACCGACACACACTTGTAAACAGAAACACACCCACATGCATGAAATGTAAACTTAATCTGCTGTATAGAAAACTTTCCTGGGCAGAGCCAAAAGTGCTTTACAAACAATATAAGGATAATAAAGAAGATAGTACGGCAAGCAATAAAAATGCAAGGCAAGCTTGTTTCTGTGGACTGGAATAATATAGCAGGTCTGGAGGAAGCAGCAGCTCTTTCAGCTCTCTGCTCTTTCTCATAATTTCCTGGCAGAGATCCTCCTCCCAGTTTTTGTTGATACAGAGGCGGTTTTATCTGGGAGACGCAGCGACCGCCGCTTACATTTCACTTTATGACATTATCCTGACTTTCACAGTTTGACTCAATTCTCTGTTTCTTCACAGAGACGCTTTTCATACTGTTTCGAGAAAAAAGTTTTGGCAGCTGCCCTTTTATTCACCGGCTGTTCAACAGTGGGTTGATTATTTTACCTTTTTAAAACCTCACTGCAGCATGTGACAGCGCGGAGGTCCGACACGCAGCAATGGAGGGACCGTGTGCCATGTCCATGCAGGATTATTCTGTTTGCCACAAGGTTGCATCTGCATATGTATATACCCATATAGAGATACACGTACATACTGAAGAATACCTCAGCAGAGACACAGTACAGCAATAACAGCAGTGACAGAGTTGTAGCTAACGGCAACATCGTATGTCCTTCATTTAGTAGTGGTTCAGTACCAGAAATTGTCACAGGTTTATTATTGGTAATTTCTAGGAAGGTATTGGGAACAGGTCCTGGAAAATACAATAGCAGTTTTGTTTTTCCAAAGTTAGTCTCTGCAAAGACACAAATTCAGCTACTTGGTCCAGGAAATTCACAAAAGTTGGAGGACATACAAGTCTGCATTTTTTAGCCAAGTATGTTAAGGTATTAATGATCTGCATTTTTTCAAACGCTCAGGTCTCCGTGTGGAGGGGGGTGTCAAACCATCTGCAGCAGGACTCCTTCTTCTTTATGACTCTGTGTGTTTGGACTCGTCGTCCTGCTGCAGAATAAGTCTGGGCCCAATCACATGCCTCCCTGATGGAGAAGAATCTAAACATCTGAAGTGCCTCGAACGCAGCACTGTTTGTTCAGAACATAAGGAAAAACGATGCAAGGAAAATGAAAAATAGAGGGAAACAGCTGGCAGACATTTGAACAGATAACATAACTAGGCCATCTACGAGCTTCCATCCCAGGAGCACGAGCTAACAAGCCGAATAACACGTCGCCTCATACAGACACGCAGACTCTGACTTTGCCTACTGTATCTTGCCTGTGGAGTTATCTCGCTCTGAGCCAAGGAGGACCCCCATATGATGTTATCTCCGTGTTGTGTCTTTCCAGTTTATACAGTGGGGAGCTGTGGCAGTGGTAGCAAGTAACAGTCAACATTTTCCATTGTAAACTTTCGTCAATCTCAGACTCGCATTAGCAATTTTTCTGTCACTATTTCTCTGGCTCTGGTGCAGGAAGAAGACATCCTCATTTCTAATGGCTCGGTTGTTTTTCCAACAAAGAGAACGGCTTTAATTTGAGTCGGTGGAAAATCTTGCGATGTGGATGACTGTTAAAGGTCTTGAACCAAGTTGATTCAGCAGC
>NW_019446188.1:0-2354 GCF_002814215.2 Seriola lalandi dorsalis
TCAGAAGAATCCAACATGGTGCAGAAAACTTGCTCCCTAAAAATTGTGTTTTAGTCATTAAGGCACATCAGTATTCACTGTCATTAACATAGTTGATTTCACCTCAGTTATTCTACACAATTAACCTGTTTTCCCAACGGGAAAAAAAAAAGTTTTTCATGCAAATTGTTCAATGTCGCTTTTCCTCTTCTTCTTGGATTTCGGTGGTTCAGGAGCTTCACTAAAACCAGATGTGACATCGCTACCAGTTTCATGTTTCCTCTTTTTGCCTGGCTTGTCACTGATGTAGCCGCTGGAGTCGCTCCCATGGACCTCCATGGGAGAGAGCTCAACCTCCTCCTCCTCGTCTTTCGGAAGTTTCTCCTTCTTCTTCTTCTTTTTCTTTTTCTCACCAGCCTCGTTGCCGTTTGCCTCTTCCATTATTCCGTTTAGCTCTGGTGTCATGCTGCTGTCCTGCTGGCAGCAGGCCGTTACCTCCTCTTCTCTCTCCTCCTCTTTGACTTTGTCTTTCTTCTTTTTCTTCTTTTTCTTGGGGGTGCCGTCAGGAAACTCCTCTGTGATTTCTGAGTTCGGTTCTGTGTCTGCTGTGTCTGGCTGCTCTGCAGGAACACTCGACTCTGAGCTCTCACCCATAGCCATCAGCTCTTGGACCCTGAGACACACAAAGATAACAACACAAAAATCAGTTGAGACTAAGTAAACGTTATTATTTCCCCTCACCAGCACCAATGCAGCACACTTGCCTGGTCCTGTCCAGCCGTCCTCTGATCAGCAGCACCCCTGCAGTATCGGCATCGAGCGCCATCACCTCAAACTCCAGCTCTGCTCCGATTCTCGGCCCCGCGTCCCTCCAGGTTTCCATAGAGACCAGGTTTGGTTTGGGGATGCTGGCGTTGAAACAGCTATGCACCAGGCAGCCCACATGGCTTGCTCCTAGTTTATTCACTTTACCCTGGGAACAGAAACACGCTGGAAATAAATTACGTCACACACAAGACAGGCAGGCTAGAGGTAAATGATTTGTTTGTTTTTGTGGGGCTGGTGTTGTCTTTTACCAGACACACTCGTTAGATAAAAAGCTGCAAAAGCCCCAATAACTCATGTACAGTAATTATACTGTCTGAGAATAATTAATATGTTCTGTAGTCCTGTGTGCTATGTATCTGTTCTGTTTGGCCCCGTTTACTGTTTCATTTATTGTTACCTTTGCCCAACCCCTGGATTCTCACAGGGAACGTAACAAGGGCATCGTAAGAGTCTTTCCTCCAAGGCCTGTTCCTTTGATCCTAAATCAAATACACTATTGCTTAAATCTGTACCAGTACTGAGAAGTACTGTGCATTTCTCTGGATGACAACATCTGCCAAATGCTGTAACTGTAAATCTCACCAGCAGTTTCTGTCCTTTCTTGGGCTGAAACACAATAAAGCTGGCCTCTATGTCCATGTGGATGTAGCCGTTGTCATCATAGATGTGTCCGTGCTGGCCAGCTATCCTGATGTTGTCATAAGCTAAAGGCACTCCTTTCAGACTGCAAGACATAAACAACAAGTTGTGGGATAATAAGTTTGACTCGATGCAACATGATATGATACAGCTTGATTATCATATGGAACATTCGCAATAAGCTGTGCCACACTTCTGCTCCACTTGACATCAACAGATGGCTATTTACCTTTTTTGCACATAATTACAACCGAATGCAGGTCTGTCATCTAGTCCCGAAAGAAGATGACGGAAGTTTTGTTTATCAATCAATAATCATTTATTGAGGAAAAATGTTAAAACTTGCTGGTTCAAGCTTTAAAAGCTCTTCTCTCTTTAGATATTGATGTAATTAGAATATCTTAGGGTTTTGAACAATTCGTTGGACAAAATGAGCCATTTAACAACATCATTTGGTTTCCTGGGAACTGTGATGAGCAAGTCAATGTGCTGTGCACTACGAATTTGTAGTGGGACAAATTTTAGTCTTGATGATGAATTGGAAACACTGTGGCAGATTTACCGGGTAGTAAGAAAGAACACTTCACTGCAGATCCTCATTTATGTCCGAGAGTCATCCCTGATGCATAGTAATACTATGCAACACAAGACATGCCACAAAGAATGCTCTGACCCTATGAGGGCTGTGTTGTAAAGCTCCACCTGACTTATTCAAACATCTGTTCATTTTCAGCACACTCTGCTTGTGCGTTGTGTGCGCGTGTTGTACACCTGACTATGTGGGTGCATATTACTATCTTCTCTATAATGCACCCTTAAAATAACAGTGAAATACTGCACCATTGACTTCAGACCAGGTCTTTGTTGATCAGTCACGCTATCACTATCCACTGCCTCAAGATAGCAAT
>NW_019446189.1:0-1453 GCF_002814215.2 Seriola lalandi dorsalis
ATCATAAGTAATTAATACATTTTCTCCTGCATTTACAATACAGTATATTTGACCATACGAAAACAATGTGGTGTTGTATTTTGTTTTTATCCCTGATGAAAAACAACATCTCTGTAGGATTTGTAGTGTTTTTAATACACTTAATTTAATGTGTGCTGGAGCATCAGAAAGAAACACACATGTATGCACAAAAAAAAGATTTTTGTATTTAGAGGTATAGTGAGTTCTTGGAGCTGACCTCAGTAAAGTCTGACTAAGTCTGCACTGTATCAAAGCTGGACATTTCATGTTGAAGCTGTTTCCACAGAGTCCTGTGTGGGTCGCTGTGGCTCCTTCAACCCACAGAGAAAATGTCAGTGTGACTCCATGTGTGCGTACTATGGAAGCTGCTGTGTAGACTACGACACCATCTGCCCCAAAAAAAGTACAGTAGTAGAATATTACCTTTTCACTGAATATAAACTATTTGTATTTTAATTTTAAAGTTCATGGCTTTTGAATATTTCAATTTCTACTGAAACATCTTCATGTGATAAAACTTTCTTCTCCTCTGCATCAGTTGCTCGTGGTGATACCTTCGAGGGAGGAGAGGATGTAACACAACAAGTGACGACTGTTGCTACAACTGTTGCATCAACTTTTAACACAGTTGCACCAACTGTCTCCCTCCCACCCAGCACCACACATGAGTCCACACCACCTGTAGACCCTGACGGAGCGTCATGCAGTGGTCGACCTTTTGATGCTTTTCTGCAGCTGAAGAACGGTTCGATCTATGCATTCAGAGGTAAACCTGGATCTAAAAGGACAGTATGTTTCCTGCCCTTTTTCTGTTGTTGGTTGCAGTGAATATTTCTCAATTATCCACAAAACTAAGAAATGGCCAAGCTTTCAGATGGTCATCATGGACCTGAGTTTATCCAGTAGTGTTTGAAAAGGTTTTCATTAGATCAAGATCCAAAGAAGATCAAGTGATCTTTGAAATAAAGTTGCTGATTTTAAAAACATATATTTCTGTGCAAAAGTTTTAGACACTTAAAGTAACATGAGGATGCTTTCAAAGATAATGCCATGAATAGTTTCTATTTATCAAACTATTTCATACAAGGTGCAGTAAATAGAAGGTTTTATAATATTTGGTGTGACCAAATTTTAAAACGGCTCCAATTATCATTTCACAGTTTTTTAAGGTGCTTGTCAGGTAGTGTTGTTCCAAGCATCTTGGAGAACTCTGTGGATTTAGTCTGTCTTCTGTCTCCTCATGTAATCCCAGACTGACTCCATGATGTTGAGATCAGGGGTCTGTGGGGGCCAGACCGTCTGCTGCTGGACTCTTTTTCTTGTCGCTAAAGATAGTGACACCTCCCTGATGGTGCTGCGTGATGGAAGGGAATCTAAACATCTAAAGTCTCAAACTTTTGCACAGTTCTGTATGTCATGGCTCACCCACATC
>NW_019446190.1:0-1391 GCF_002814215.2 Seriola lalandi dorsalis
CACATAACTGGCTGCTGATTAGCTTCATATTTAGACATGAGTGGTATTGATCTGTTCATATAACTTTCAGCACAAAAGGAAATTATCTCCCAGAATGTGAAACTATTGTAACACAGGATGAAAAAACAAAAACACAAGTGACTTATAAATGTTGATAAAGTACTTTCCCAAACACCTTGTTTTATATAGCATATAGCCTCATTCTTAACTCTAACATGCAAATAACTTTAATTGAGACAGCAAAACACACAATTTCTATTTTACCTTAACACCATTGTCAAAGACTTCCTGCCAGATCATGTAGCCCTTCTTGGTGGTGGTGACGATATCCAAGAGTCTAAAAGGACAATAAAACATGGAAAGAAATTAGGAATAAAATGTAGGGATCAAGGAAAATACTAAGGTATAAATGTGAAACAAACTTTTGGATGTAGAATGATTCCAGTTTGCTGTAGTCCTGTCCGAAGCCTTGCTGATCCATGAACTTCTTAATGTCCGGGTTGGACTTCCTGCAGGTCAGAGCAAAAACAGCAGCAGATGTTAACGCTTGTCCGGTCTCTGATGCTGAGAAGTTTCCAACATCGCGTACACCGTCTCACCAGCAGTTGAAGTCCACCTCATCGCCTCCCAGGTGAACGTAGGCGTCAGGGAACACAGAGCTGACCTCCTTGAAGAACTGCTCCATGAACTCATACGTGGTGTTCAGGATGGGGTTTACTGGTCCGAAGGAGCCGGAGGGTTCGGCGCCAGAGTAGCACGGTGTGAGCAGATCGGGTTGGCCTGAGAGGGACAGACAGGTTAGATTCATTTTTTTTATGCTTTATTGTTTTCAGATAGTGTTTCCAGGTGCGTACAAAAAAAGGGCGGTGACACAGAAAGCTCCTCTCCACCAGTTATTAGTAGTAATTCTCACCTTTGCCCCAGGACTGTGTGTGTCCCGGAGTGTCGAACTCTGGGATGACGCGAATGCCTCTCAGGCGTGCAAACTCAATCACCATCTTCACATCAGCGGGCGTGTACACGTGTGTGTACGGGTGGTAAGATCCCTGTGAACAGTGTGACGAATAAGCTCTTCTGGTGGATTGTAACAAATACAGTGTGCTAATATGAAAAACGCAGTCGCACTGACCTGCTGGCTCAGCTGTGGGAACGTTCGGCTCAGGTATGGGAAGGATGGATCGTCGACGATGTGCCAGTGGAAGACATTGAATTTGTTCATCGCCATTGTTTCCTGTATGAATGGACAAAGGATTTATGTATTTAAAATTGTAAATGAAAATTAGAAATGAGACAAACAAAATAAGCAGCTCTTATTATTGACGTACCAGATTAGCCAAGATGACTTTAATGGGCAGGAAGTGCCGAGAGGTGTCCAGTAAGATGCCTCTATG
>NW_019446191.1:0-1385 GCF_002814215.2 Seriola lalandi dorsalis
TTTTTTTTAAGGTTATGAGGATATTTCTAGTTTGGACGAGTCTTGATTATTGATTATTGTCTTATCTGCTTCTCCTAGGTTCCATTTGACTCTCCCTTGTTTTGCATTTTCCATCAAATCTTTTTACTTTTTTCTATTTTCATTAGTATTTGACGGATCTTGACACACTGACATATGCTTTTGTCTATAAGCATAATATACATCTCAATTATTGATGTAGTAATTTGAAATACGTAAATTCAGTCTTTTTTTTAAACTCTATTTTATGCAGAACTCTTTGTGTCATACGCTGTCATTTTTATTCAGTGTTTCATTGTGTATTTTGTGTTTCTACATTTCATGTTTGACTGATTCTTATCTCTGTTTGTTTTTGGTGAGTAGTTGGACAAATGTGTTACATGTAGGTTGTTTTTTACAGCAGAATAAAACCAAAGCAAACCAACCAGCTCCGGTGTTTGAGATTTGTTTTGTCTTCGCGATTAGTTGCAGCACCTTGTGGCACCGATGTAAAGTGTTAACTGTGCAAACATGTTTAATAGAATATTGAATATTAAAAACCAAAATAATACATTTTTGCAGCTCCGGTACAAAAAGACAGTAACTAGCTTTGTAGTTGAGTCGTATCACTGACGTGTTTCACCATCAGAGCTAGTTAAATAACTATGCATCAGTGCCGACTAATGACTAAGACTGACTGTGCTTTTATCACACCTGGCTGAAAGTCTACATCGAACCGTGGGACATTAACAGATACGTGAGTGAAAGGGGTGTGAGAGAGCAACGCATCAACAACGCAAACCAAACATTTGCCCTTTGATTCTGGAGTGTATACATTTTTTTCCCCCTGTGGTTACTGATTCTCAAACTTTATTAATGATTACAAAGAAGCCGATACAGGACGCAGGCTCCCACAGATAAATACATCCCATACACAGTCAGTGCAAGGACACATGATCAAGAGTGTGACACAGAGAAGACGGGAAACAGGTCTCTTTACAAACACAGGAAGTTTTAATTTAGGTGACAAATAGCCACAGTGTTTGTGACCTAAATATGGAGTGGAGAGAGAAGGAGACAAAGTTAAATCTTGTGCAGTTTGATCATTGATGGGAATGACGGGAAAGAAAGGGAAGAAACAGAGGTAGAGACAGAGTAAGACTGACTTCAGAGGAAGGCAAAGAGAAATGAAAACAGTCAAGAGAAATAAACACCAAATTGAAAGAAGGACTTAAACACACACTCCTCTCACACACACACACACACACACACACGCACACGCACACGCACACGCACACACACACACACACACACACACACACACACACAGTTAGACAAACGAGAGTTCACCTGAACGTCACAAGGTTGCCATTCAAGCTTTTCCTGTT